>NW_027511947.1:300000-550858 GCF_048772815.1 Callospermophilus lateralis | reverse complement strand
CCTCTGCAGTTCTTCAAAGAACTCATTTGACCTAAAGGATCCCTATTCTCACTTGATAGAGGTCAGAATCCTAACAGAGGAAGGCAAGAGACTCATCAACAATGACAGATTTTTGGCCATTTTTGTTTTGATTGCACACATGGAATCTATCTTTAGATCCATCATGTGCTGAGAATCTAAGCCACAACCTCATACAGGGCCAAGAGGCTGATTTAGACACATCCTTTTACAAGCAATTAAGCAAAGATCCACAGGTGATGCCCATTCATTTCCATTTGAAAACTGTTTTCTTCAGGCTTCACAAAGGGTGGCCTGAGGCAAAGACCTTCCTGACATTCAGGACAACAGAACCATAGGTAAGCAAATGAACCAAAGCAGGGTTTCTCCACTGAGAATTTCCGGGTCACACTGATATCTGAGTTTTCTAAGATGTTCCCATTCTCTACAGCTATCAAGTATATGGACATGTCTCAGAGCTTGGAGGTGGTACATATCTTGGAAACAAAACCATGAGACTATTCTGGAGAGGTGCTTGTGTTTTCTTGTGACTCCAAATCACTTAAAGAATCTATCCCTGAGAGTCAGTAGGCCTCAAATTGGAGAAGCAGGCCTATTGGATCACTCCAGGTTCACAGGAAGGGTGACCATGCCACCCTGACTTTAGGCAAATGAGGGGCAAGGAAGATTATTTCGGACACTCTCTTGGGATGTGTCCCACATGAAAACTCCAGCCAGAGGTAATGATGAGTGTCTCTCTGGAAGAAGGTGAGGACCATGTGGAAGTGTTTTGGTTTTAATTGTAGTCATTCGTGTGGCAGTTGGAAGAGATGACTGGATCCACCTGGGCTTGAACTCTGGTGTCATTCCCCTTAAACACTCAGTTCTGGATCAATCATCAAAGAAGTATTGCCATGTTATGAATTGTGTTAAGATTTAGGAGGCCATGCATGAGAGTCTCCGTTGGAAACTGAGATCTAGTCCTAGGGTGGCTTTCCACAGAGCACTGGGAATCTCAGCCAGGATATCAAATTATTTTTTTCTGAAAGACTTGGAAGCCATATTTGCTAGTCAAAACACACATGGACCTCAATTGTAGACCTCGATGGGCCTGGATTCATGTGACTTTTAGGCCACTCTTTGAGAAGCCTTGCCTGTGAGAGTTCTTCAAATTTTTCATTGAAATGAGCTTCCTCACTATTGAATGATTCCTGAATGATTTGAAAGCCATAGTGCTTCCAACTTCATAATTGAAAATTGGCTAGATAAATACCATGAAATTTTTGAAATTCCAATGACCAGGTGGCAATGAAGAACATTTGGATGTCCTGTTGCTGATCACGAGTGTACCAGACAGTGCCTTGATTGACTGGTTTTGATGAAAATGGTGTAGAACAGAGATCTCAATAATTTGGATCCTGCTGAGTAGTGGGCCTAGAGCAGTGGTGAGCAAATGTGTGATAAAACATCTGAGGTGGGGCCATGTGGATCTGCCATTGGCTTCCAAATGGCTTGTGACTGACATGGTGCAGCCAGCAGACCCTTATATGTAAAGGCAACTTGTTATATGGAGAGGTTTCAGTGCAATGTTCAGAATCAGGTTGCTATGGTCAAGGGGGCATCCTGTGTGGTATACAAGCCCTGTTGGTGCATTCTCCTGCAGACCCTGATCCACCACACGTGACAGAACTCGCGGCAACACTGTGTCCCAGTTGAACTCCTTGTATTTCGTGAAGCAAATACCAAACTCCGAGTGCAGCAGGAAGAAACATTAGGAAAAGTGGAGGATGATGAAATGGCTTCGCAGTCCATATGGGGAGACACTTAGCCCACAGTGGCCACAGTTTACATACAAGAGAGAATTCAGCACTGCTGCTTCATGTTTATTGGAAAATTATAAACCATGTCCTCCAGATCACAGAGATGAAGACGCAGCTTTGATGGTCTCACTAGAAAGGAAGCTAAAGATCCTCACAAAAACATATATTTCAAGTGCCCAACCTAGAGACAGTTTCTCCAGACGTCTTTAGGCAGGCAAATCTCCATGTTTGTAGAGTTTTTACCACTGTCCCTTACTTTTGGAAACTCCTCTACAATCTCCAAGGTTGTGAACCCTAAGCATTTTCAATTTCAGATATGTATTCAAAGATTTTCTAACTCTTCTCCTCTAATTGTGTCTTACTTGGGGTGAAGGTAATGTCAAGGTAATGTTCTGAATGAGAGTGGGAAAATTTTTTTGTAGTACACATTTGCATACACATTGATCCATTTCCAATTTTCCATTCGAAATACTGAATCCCTGACACTAACTCATACCCTACTAGACTCTGACTACTAATCCTAATATGATGGAGAAAAATAAACAAAAAAAATGAAAATACAAGCAGTTCAGAGGAGGCATGGTGTATAGTTGGACTTCCCTCTTGCATGATAAAGGGTCGGTTTTATAAATCTACTCAATTTTTAATTGAAATAGTCCTCCATGTGTTTTTTTTTAAAGAGAGAGTTAGAGAGGAGAGAGAGAATTCTATAATATTTATTTTTTTAGTTATTGGCGGACACAACATCTTTGTTTGCACGTGGTGCTGAGAATCGAACCCATGCCGCACGCATGCAAGGCGAGCGCGCTACCACTTGAGCCACATCCCCAGCTCTCTCCATGCGTTTTTAAAGTTAACAAATATGTGAATTCCTGTCTCCCTTTCTCTGTAGCCTACTCAGCACATGTACTTTTTATATGCACATATAGATTCCTACTTGGTATCACACGTATATTTTTATGAGTTGGCTGACTTGGCAGAAACAAATTGTAAGAAGAGATCAGTCCTCCTAAAGGCTGTTGGAACTGAAAATCCAAACTATGGGTGAGCTTCCTATTAGAACAATATTATACATAAACCCATGTTTAGTAAAATAAATATTTTTGCATCTGAGGGTGATATATATTACATGATGAATTACGATTGGCATATATATATTGATACTTTTTAATGAATTTTTGTGTTTTTTTGTCTATATATATATATATATATATATATATATATATACACATACACTCTACAGATTTTATAAAATATGAAATATATTTGTCTTATATACACTCTGTAAATTCATTCATGTTCATGTATGTGGATTTATAATCAACTTTCACAAGATTATTCTCAGAAATAATCATCTACCTGAAATACATATTTGTTTCCCAGTGCTGAAAACTAACTTCAATCAATGGTGCTTACAAATCCTAATATTTCTACAGTAACTGACCCAGTTTAACATCAATGCAAGTATATTCCTATGGGACATGATGTCTATTTTGACATTCATTTTAATTCAACACTGGTACATTACTATTTCTTCAGTTTTTGCACATCATAGGATATATATTTCATTCACAAGTTCACAAATTTATAGGAATTTGTTTCACTTTTAATCACTTCCTGCTTCAGAACACATGTATTCCTCCATGTTACTTGACTGGTCTTTTCATGAGACTTCTTTTCAAACACATTATTTTCGATTTCCATAATCAATTTTGAAGCTAAACCCACACACTCTTCAAGATAAACCATAACATTAATATTACCATTAGATGTATAAGTGGTTGGAATGAATGTGTGAATATCAATATAAGATTTCCTGTACATTTTCACATTTCAATTCAATCCATTATTAAAGTTGGAACCAGGTATGCTATTTATTCACAGTATGGTCCATTAATGCATTATCTCTATATTCATAGACACAGTGTACACCTCTTTGTTCCCCCAATACTAATTTATACCTCTTCAAAACATTGCTCCCAAAAATGGTAGAAGAAATATTCATGTCACCTTATCTATCTATCTATCAATATATATATATATATATATATATATATATATATATATATATATATATATATATATATATATATATTTCTTTTTTTTATCACAGTAATATTCTGGACACAAAAAACAAAGGTCATACTCATGATTGTATCAAAGCCTAAATGGAAAGTGAGCATGGATTACTAAAAACAACCATATCCAGGTTGCCTAATGCTCTCAAATGTAAATCCTATTGGTGACTACATATTTGTTTCTTTCTAAGATTATATATTCAACTTCAAGCCTGTTGAAAATGTCTAATCCTATCACTCAGTTTATACTTTGCCTGATTTCCTTATATCTCTATTGATATCTGCTTTCCTACATATATTCCCCAGTTCATCATTGTGTCTGACACTTCACATATGCTGACATTTACATTCAATGTCTACCTGAGACCCTATTGCTAAAGAAATTTTGGTCTAAATCCTATACTCACTCTTATTTCTAAACCTACTGACTATCTTCCTAATCCTACTGACTATTGCTTTTTGACTCGATGTTCTCTTCGACAATTAATCATCCAAGGTATAAGGTCCTAAACCATTGTATTTCAATTTGTTGGAGACATATATGCAGAACATAATTCAAACCTAAGAATCCCACTCAAGGACCCAATACCCTTCTGACTTCGAATCTTACCTAGATTTCTGTTTTCATACTTACATTTCACCTATATATTCTTGTAAATATCACAGGTTCCCAATACCATTATTCATGGGGCAGAGAGATTCCTAACCCAAATCAAACATGTTATTAACCCTAAACATACACTCTTCCCTCAATCTAACTTTACAAAAGAGGAGGGACAGAGTTGGTCTTACAATACAGGAATGTAGGGGATCTTCCACCTTCTGAGAACATCAAAGGTCCATGCAGAAATGATCCCTGGAGAAGATATAGGCAGCTATGAAGGACCTGAGAGAGGAAAAGTCATCTTTTATGGTAAACAACCTGGTCAAGATGAATGGATGTGTCTGAATCAACCTCTATCTTCTAAATGTAGAGAAGATGGACCAAATCAGGCCTGTGTGGAGAGCTCTTCCGAGGTGCCTATGGTTGATATACCATTCTAACTTGTGAAAGTGTGACAGAAAGAAGGGACAGACTCCATCTCATGGGACCCTTAGAAGTTACTGTTAGGACAAAGAGGTTGCCAAGGCAGTAACCTCATTCTGTTCCTGAAGGAAGTGACCTCACTTCACTTCCTTGGTGATGGAACTCTCTGAACTTGGGATCCAGGAAGAGAGGCACCCAGAGCCAGTCGCAGTCCCAGTCCCTGTGGTCTCACTTGTTTCAATTTACCAAGCACAGAGTCAGTCTTTCTTAGTACCAACAGATGTGAGGATGGCCAAATGCCAGGAAAGCTCTGAAGAAAGACCTTTCTGAGAAAGCAGGTATTGGTTCACCGCTGGCTCCTGACAACTGCACAGAGTTGGCCAAGGAGACTAGATTTGAGATACAACAGGCCATTTTGGGGGAATATAGTTTGGCCCACCATTCAGAGGACACTCCACAAAGGAGGTGCCTTTGTGGGTGTAGGTGTGTGTATGGTTTTTTCTCAAGTTCTGAGAAGATGTAAGAAAGGTTGTTTGTTTGAATTGGCGTGGACTGTTTCTAGTAAGTCCTTTGACAAGGCGAGTGCTTCTATGTCTGTGTATCCCACTCTGTCCGTGGTTGTAGACATTAGAAAAGAAAATGCATCAATGGATGTGTCCTGTCTAGGAGAAAGCTTCGCAATATTCATCCTGCCCGATTTATTAATGGACTGCAGCTTTCCTTATTGAAGGGAAACACCTGCTATCTTTCAAAGTTTCTGTTTACATCCTGAATTCTGGACACTCTCCAGAATTGCCTCATTGTTTTGTGTCCAAGATATGTACTACCTCCAAGCTATGTGATATGGCTATGTACTGGATAGCTGAAGGGAAAGGCGAGCATCTCAGAAAACTCAGATATCAGTGTGACCAGGAAAGTCTCAGTGGAGAAACCCTGCTTTGTGCGTTTTGTTTACCTATTGTTCTGTTGCCCTGAATTTCAGGAAGGTTTTTGCCTCAGACCACTCCTTTGTGAATATCAATTCAATCCATTATTTAAAGTGGAACCAGCTATACTATTTATTCACAGTATGGTCTATTCATGCATTATCTGTATATTCATAGACACAGGGTACAGCTTTTTGTACAACCAATACTTATGTATATGTCTTCAAAATATTACTCGCAGAAATGGTGAAAGAAATACTCATGTCACCTAATCAACATATACATTTTATCACAGTAATATTCTGGACACAAAATGCAAAGTTCACACTTATTATTGTACTAAAGCCTAAATAGAAAGTGAACATGGATTACTTCCATGTTCAGGTTGCCTAATGCTCTCAAATATCAATCCTATTGGTGACTACATATTTGTTTCTTCCTAAGATTATATATTCAAAATCAACCCTGTTGCAAATATCTAATCATATCACTCACTTTATACTTTGCCTGATTTTGTAATATCTCTTTTTTTATTGTTACGATGAGCCAATTTAGTACTTTTTTAATTTTTTTTTCATCTTTCATACATTTGATTCAAGTGAGTTATGCATTTCCATTTTTACCCCAAATACAGATTGCAGAATCACATCAGTTACACATTCACAATGTTTACATAATGCCATATTAGTGACTGTTGTATTCTGCTGACTTTCCTATCCCCTACTATCCCCCCTCCCCTCCCCTTTCATCTTCCCTCTCTACCTCATCTGTTGTTGTTCCGTTCTCTCCCTTCCCCCCTTTCCCCTCACAACCTCGTATATGTGATTTCGTATAACGATGAGGGTTCTTTCCGTTTCCATGCAATTTCCCTTCTCTCTCCCTTTCCCTCCCATCACTTGTCTCAGTTTAATGTTAATATTTTCCTCATGCTCTTTCCCTCTGTTCAGTTCTTAATTGCTCTCCTTAAATCAAAGAAGACATTTGGCATTTGTTTTTTAAGGATTGGCTAGCTTCACTTAGCATAATCTGCTCTAATGCCATCCATTTCCCTGCAAATTCCATGAATTTGTCATTTTTTAGTGCTGCATAATACTCCATTGTGTATAGATGCCACATTATTTTTTATCCATTCATCTATTGAAGGGCATCTAGGTTGGTTCCACAGTCTGCCTATTGTGAATTGTGCTGCTATGATCATTGATGTGGCGGTATCCCTATAGCATGCTCTTTTATGGTCCTCAGGGAATAGTCCGAGGAGGGCGATAGCTGGGTCAAATGGTGGTTCCATTCCCAGCTTTCCCAGGAATCTCCATACTGCTTTCCATAATGGCCGCACCATTTTGCAGTCCCACCAGCAATGTACAAGTGTACCCTTTTCCCCACATCCTCGCTAGCACTTATTATTGTTTCACATCCTAATGGCTGCCAATCTTACTGGAGTGAGATGGTATCTTAGGGTGGTTTTGATTTGCATTTCTCTGACTGCTAGAGAAGGTGAGAATTTTTTCATGTACTTATTAATTGATTGTATGTCTTCTTCTGAGAAGTGTCTGTTCAGGTCCTTGGCCCATTTGTTGATTTTGTAATATCTCTATTGATATCTGCTTTCCTACATATTTTCCACTGTTCATCATTGTGACTGACCCTTCAAGTGTGCTGATATTTACTTTCACACTTTAACCCAAACCCTATTGCTAAAGAACTTTTGTTCCAAATCCTATACTCACTCTTCTTTGTTAACCTACCGAATATCTATCTAATCCTACTTACTATCCCTTTTTGACTGGATGTTCTCTTCGAATTTTAATCATAAAAGGTACAAGGTCCTATGCCATTGTATATCGATTTATCTGAGATATCTGTGCACAACGTAAATCAAAGCTAAGTATCCCAATGAAGGGCCCATTGCCCCTCTGGGCTTCAAAATTACCTAGACTTTCTTTTTTCATTTATATATTTCACCTCTATATTTTTAAAAATATCGCAGGTTCCCAATACCATTATTCATCCAGCAGAATGATTTCTAACCCAAATCAAACATTCTATTAACCCTAACAATACACTGTTCCCTCAATGTAAATTTAAAGAAGAGCAGGGACAGAGTTGGTCTTACAATACAGGAATGTAGGGGATCTTTCACCTGTTGAGAACCACAAGTTCAATGCAGAAATGATCCCTGGAGAATATGTAGTCAGCTATGGACGACCTGAGAAAGCAAAAGTAATCTTCCATGGCAAAATACCTGGTCAGGATGACGGGATGTGTCTGAATCAGAACCTCTCTTCTCAATGTAGAGGAGATGGACCAAACCAGGCCTGTGTGGAGAGCTATTACCGGGTTCCTATGGTTGATATACCATTCTAACTTGTGAATGTTTCACAGGAAGTAGGGGAAGCCTCCATCTAATGAGACACTTGGAAGCAACTGTTAGGATAAAGTGGTTGCCAAGGCAGTGACCTCATTCAGTTCCTGAAGGAAGTGACCTCACCTTACTCCCTTGGTGATGGAACTCTCTGAACTTAGGATCCTGGAAGCCAGGCACACAGAGCCAGTCCCAGTACCAGTCCCAGTGGGTTCACTTGTTTGGAATTACCAAGGACAGAGTCAGTCTTTCTTTGTACCTACTGATGTCAGAATGGCCAAAAGCCAAGAGAGCTCTGAAGAGGGGCCTTTCCTGAAAAACCAGATAGTGGCCCACCGCTGGCTCCTGACAACTTCATAGAGATGGCCAAGGAGACCATATCTGAGACAGGACAGGACATTTCGGGGGAACATTGTGTGGCCCACCAGTCAGAGGACACTCCATAGAGTCACAGACCTACTTAGGGTAAGGAGGTGCCTTTGTGGGTGTGGTTGTGAGTTTGTGATTTTGTCTCATGTTGTGAGAATAGGAAAAAAAGGTGGTTTGTTGGTTTGGAGTGAACTGTTTCTCGTAAGTCGTTTGAAAAGGAGAGTGTTTCTATGTCTGTGTATCCCATGGTGTCCGTGGTTGTAGACATTAGAAAAGAGAGTGCATCAATGGATGTGTCCTGTCTAGTAGAAAGCTTCCCATTTCATCCTGCCCAATTTATGAATGGTTTGCGGCTTTACTTAAAGATGGGCATAAACTGATACATTCCTAATTTCCAGGTTTATTCATGAACTCTGTTCACTCTCCAGAATAGGATCATGGTTTTGTGTGCAACATATATACCACCTCCAAGCTCTGTGACATGGCCATGTACTGGATAGCTGAAGGGAATGGCGAGCATCTCAAAAAACTCAGATATCAGTGTGACCAGGAAAATCTCAGTGGAAAAACCCTGCTTTGGGCATTTTGCTTATATATTGTTCTGTTGAACTGAATGTCAGGAAGTTCTTGCTCTGGCCACCCCTTTGTGAAGCCTGAAGTAAACAGTTTTCAAATGGAAATGATTGGGCATCACCTGTGGCTCTTTGCTTAATTGCTTTGGAAAGGGATGTGTCTGAATTAGCATCTTGGCCCTGTGTGAGGTTGTGGCTTAGATTCTCAGCACCAGATGGATCTAAAGAAAGATCCCATGTGTGCATCCAAAACCAAAATGGCAAATACACCAGTCATTGTGGATAAAGTCTCGCTTTCCTCTGTGAGGTTCCTGACCTCTATCAAGTGAGAATAGGGATCCTTTGTGTCAATTGAGTTCTTCAAAGCCCTGCAAAGGTGCTTGGGTTTTCTCATGACTCTAATTTACATAAAGAATCTATACCTCTAACTCAGTAGGCCTCAAATTGAAGAAGCGGTGCAGTATTAACGGCATGCCTATTTGATCACTCCGGGTTCACAGGAAGTATGTCCAGGCCACCCTGACTTTAGGCAAAGGAGGGGCAAGGGAGCTTATTTTGGACACTGTCTTGGAATGTGCCCCTCATGGAAACCTCCAGCCAGAGGTTATGATGAGTATCTATATGGAAAAAGATGAGCGCCATGTGGGAGTGTTTTGGTTTAATTGTGGTCATTGTGTGGCTGTTAAATGAGATGCCTGAGTCCACATGGGCTTGAACTCTGGTGTGATTACACTTAGCGAGTGCATTCTGGATCTGATCTCAGAGAACTTGTGCCATGAATTGTGTTGGGATTCTAGGAGGGCACGCATGAGAGTCTCCCTTGGAAACTGAGATCTAGGCCCAGGGTGGCTTTCCACAGAGCACTGGGAATCTCAGCCCGGATACCACATGATTTTTTTTTCTGAAAGACTTGGTAGGCATAGGTGACAGTCAAAACACACATGGACCTCACATTGTAGACCTCAATGGGTCTGATTTCATGTGACTTTTTGGCCACTCCCTGGGAAGCCTTGTCTTTAACAGTTCTACAGAGCTTTCATTGAAATGAGGTTTCTCATCATTTAATGGTTCCTGTACAAATTGAAATCCACAGTGCCTCCATCTTCATCCGTGAAAAATGGCTAGATAAATACAATAAAATTATTGAAATTTCCATGACCAGGTGGCACTGGAGAAAATTTGGAAAACCGGTTGCTGATCATGAGTATACCAGACAGTGCCTTGATTGACTAGGTTTCATCAAAATGGTGTATAACAGAGATGCCAGTAAATTGGAGCCTGCTGAGTAGTGGGCCTAGACCAGAGGAGGGGAGTTGTGTGATAAAACATCTGTGGTGGGGCCATGTTGATCTTCCATTGGCTTCCAAATGCCTTGTGACTGACATGGTGCAGCCAGCAGACCCTTATATGTAATGGTATCTTGTTATATAGAGAGGTTTAAGGGCAATGTTGAGAATTATGTTGCTGTGGTCAAGGGAAAAAGCTATGTGGAATAGAAGCATTGTTGGTATATTCTCTTGCAGACCCTGACCCACCACACGTGACAGAACTCCCTCAAGCACTGTGTCCCAGGTGATCTTTTTTTTACTTCATAAGCAAATACCAAACTCCCAGTGCAGCAGCAAGAAACACCAGGAAAAGTGAAGGATGACCAAATGGCTTCACAGTCCACACGCGGAGACACTTAGGCCCCAGTGGACACAGTTTACCTACATAGAGAGAATTCAGCACTGCTGCCTCATGTTCATTGGAAAATATGAAACCATGTCCTCCAGGTCGCATAGATGCACACCCAGCTTTGATGGTCTCAGTACAAAGAAAGCTCCTTACGAAAACATATATATCAAGTGCCCAACCTCAGAGGCAGTTTCTCAAGAAGTCTTTAGGGCAGCAGAGCTCCATGTTTGTGGAGTGCTTACCCTGTCCCATACTTTTGGAAACTCCTTTATGACATCCAAGGTTGTGAACTCATGAGAATATTCATTTCCAGATATGTATTCACAGAATTTTTAACTCTTATCCTCTAATTGTGTCTTACTTGGGACGAGGGTAATGTCTAGGCATTGTTCTGAATGAGAGTGGAAAGATTTTTGTGAATCCCTGACACTAACCCATTCCCTATTAGACTCTGACTACTAATCCTAATATGATGGAGAAACATAACCCAAACAGAATAGAAATACAAGCATTTCAGAGGAGGCATGGTGTATAGTTGGACATGCCTTTTGAAATATATAGGGTAGGAGTTATAAATCTAGTCAATTTTTAATTGAAATAGTTCTACATGTGTTTTTAAAGTTAACAAATATATGAATTACTGTCTTCCTTTCACAGTAGCCTATTCAGCACATGTGTTTTAATATGCACATATAGAATCCTACCTGGTGTCACACGTACATTCTCGTGAGGTGGCTGACATGGCACATACAAATTGTGAGAAGTGATCACTCGTCCTAAACACTGTTGGAACTGAAAATTCAACCCATGGGTGAGCTTTCTATTTGAACAAACTTATATAAAAATCCATATTCATTAAAATGAATATTTTTGGATATGATGATGATACATATTTCATGATGAATTTCAATTGGCATATATATTGCTATTTTTAATGTCTGTGATATATATATATATATATATAGAACACGTGTCTTATTATACACTCCCTAAATTCATTCATATTGATGTATTTGGATTTTTAATCAACTTTTCACAAGATTATTCTCAGTAATATTCATCCACCTGAAATACATATTTGTTTCCTAGTACTGAAAACTACCTTCTTTGAATGATGCAAACATATCCTAACATTTCTACACTAACTGACCCTGTATAAAATCAATTCAAGTAGATTACTATGGGACATGATGTGTATTTTGATGTTCAATTTTATTCAACACTTCTACATTACTATTTATTCACTTTATGCACATCATAGAATATATATTTCATCCACAAGTTAGCAAATTTATAGGCATTTGTCTCACTTTCAATCACTTCGTGCTTCAGAACACATGTATTCATCCATGTTTCTTGACTGACCTTTTCATGAGACTTCTTTCCAAACACATTATTTTCGATTTCCATAATCACTTTTGAAACACTTCAAAAGTTACCTTGAGCTTGGGGAGGGAAACTGAGCCCCGACTTTCTTAGTCATCCTCCAGAGTCAGTATGGCTGGCTGGTGTGGCTGTCGCTTTTTAGGGCAATTTTGGCCCAGTGTCCTTTTTTCTTTAGGGTAGGCACATTGATCTGAGGGCAGGGTGCCCTCTGGCATGGGCCAATGTTATCCCTTCTTGTCTACCTGTTTCTTAATTTCTGGCCTATTTGTTGTTGTGACCAGGACCTTAGTCAACGCCTTAGTCTGCCTTTTGTTTCTTTTATCCTCCCTTTGCTCCCTTCTCTTCCTCAGTTTCTCTCTTATAGTATACGTTCTTGACTTCTCTGACTAAATCTCTCAAAGTCATATCTTGTAATCAATCTAGCTTTGTAACTTTGTTTTAATATCCAGGCCAGTTTGCCCAATAAAGTCCATCGTGACAGATGCCTTTTGATTCTCTGCCTGAGGATCAAAAGGAGTATATCTCCTATATGCCTCTATAATTCTCTCTAGAAACATAGTGGGAGATTCATCAGGCCCTTGAATAATCTCTCTTACCTTGTCCAAATTAGTTTGTCGCTAGCGGCTGCTTGGAGACACACTATTAGACCCCGGTGATAAGTGGACAGATGCTCCCTACCTTCAAAGATTTTGGGGTCTCAGTTGGGTGGGTTCAAGGGAAAGCTGCCTTTGATTATGTTGGGAAGTTGTGTTGGACGCACATCTTGTTTGAGGATATTTTTTTCTAGCTTCCTGGAGGATTCACTGTTGTTCCTCTGTCATGAAGAGAATCCCTAGGAGTTTTTGGCAGTCTTCTGAAGTAGGCTGGTGTGAAAACATCAATGACTCAACCAGACCTGAGAGCCAAGTGGGGTCCTCAGAAAAAGGGGGATTATAATTTTTTTAAGTTATTTAGGTCTGACGAGGAGAAAGGCTAATACTGGTAGGCTTGCATTTTTTCCCCGTGGCCATCGTCAATCATTGGCCCATAGGGATGGAGGGGGAGCATCCCGAGAGTTCCAGGGTTTTCAATCATTCACCGCCAGCGAGTTCCTTTAGACGGGTCAGCTTCCTCCAAGGGAAGAGGTGCTGTGTGTGCCGCAAGGGAATTATCTGGAGGGCGCTGGGCCGGCATAGCTTCCTCCAATGGAGGAGAGGCTGAGTCAGCAACAGGGGAATCACTTAGAGGGTGTTGGAGGTTGGGGGACAAGGGCAGGGGATAAGGAGGGGAAGGAGAGTCCAGTAGAGTGAAATCTGGTGACTCAAGGAGAACAGAGGGTGTAGGAGGAGGAGGAGCAGAGGATTTGAGATTTCCTGGGGGAAGGAGTCAGAGTGGGGGCAGGGGCAAGAAAGGCTTCACCCATGGAAAAGGAGATATGCAGAGTTCCCGCCGAGTTAAGATATATGGCTGTTGATCCAGATGGCTATGTGGCCCCGGCTGAAAGACAATATCTCTGACTTTTTTAAATTAGTGGGAAGTAGAAAGATCCTTCTAGGGGTAATCCAAATCCAAAGGTGGGCCATTCTGAAGCACAGAGAGTCTGCCACATCCGGGGCTTTACTGAAAAAGAAAGATTCTGAGCCCTTAAGCGGACTTTGGTCCAGTGATCAAGGATCAGGGACAGAGGCATTGAAGTGCTCTGTCCCATAATGAAAGATACACAAACAGTTAAAGCAATGAAACATGACACAGACAAGACAAGGCAATGAAGACAGGCAATGGACGTCCAACACTGAGACCAGGACTGAGGAGCCGGCAAAACCCGATTGACTGGCAATACTGAATCCGAAAAAAAATATCACTGAGTCCAGAAGACTATCTCGTCCCCATAAATTTACGGGAAGATGATCCAATACATATGGCTGTAGAGTTCCTTCACATCCTTCAGGATCCTTCCAATCTAATACCATTCCACTTCTATGGGGATTAGACGCCACTCCTAGGCCTCGAAGCGTTTGAGTGGCTTGTTGTAACGGCCAATGTTTTGGCCATTCTTGACGACAGATGATGCTAAGGTCTGCATCTGTATCCAGTAGCCCATTAAATTTATGCCCTTGAATATTTAGTTTTAGCATGGGGCCAGAATCTAAATTTAAAGAAAGCATAGCCCAATCTACACCTGTGGAGCCTAATCACTTGGAACCTCTTTCTACAGTACAACTGGAAAATTTTTCATGTAGGCTGGGTATTATTAGTAACTGTGCTATTCTATCTCCTGGTGAAATTACTGATATACCCTTTGGAGAACTGGCTATAATTTTTATTTCACCTTCATAGTCGAGATCAATTACCCCAGGACTTATCATAAGTCCTTTTAGAGTAGAAGAGCTGCATCCCAATAATAAGCCTACAGTTCCTTTGGGAAGAGGTCCTTTTACCCATGTGGAAATGAATTGAACTCCTATCTCTGCAGTTAGTACTGCTCTGGCGGAGGCACAGATGTCCAACCCTGAGCTCCCTCTGGTTTGTCTGATGAGGGATCTGATGGACAATGTGTCCTGGGCACTACCCTGATGGGGTTGCTGGGTTTCTCCAGTGCTGCGTATATTTGTGGTTTTGGGCCCCGGAGCATTGAGCCCCCTTGTCCATTTTTGGCAATGGAGCTCCATGTCTTTGTCCACAATATTGTGGATAAACACCTGGTCCTTGTTCGTTTTTTGATAATGGTGTACCCTCTATGGTGGTTTGAGAACAGCATTCATTAGCCCAAAGTTTCCCTCTACGGCATCGTGGACAAATACCTGGTATTCTACTCCTTTGATACCTAGTTTTGTTAAACCCTCCTCCTATGGGACAATTCCTTTTAAAATGTCCTGTTTCTTCACAATTGTAGCATGTTCTTGGCCTGGCATCTAAAGCCTGTTTTACTGCAACTGCCACAATTTGCCCTTGTTCATTAATGTCTCTGGCATCTAAAGCCTGTTTTACTGCAGCTTCCACGACTTGCTCTTGTTCTTTAATGTCTCTACATAATTTAATATATGTGTTTAAATCTTCATGTTTCCATGGTCTAATGATATCATTGAACCAAAGATTCGCTTGCTCATAAGCCAGTTGTTTTAGTAATGGCATTGCTTGTTGTGTATTTCCAAAAACTCTGGTAGCTGTTTGAATAAGCCTATCTACAAATTCAGCATAAGGTTCATTAGCTCCTTGTATTACCTTAGATAATTAACCTTGTAAACCTCCATGTCCTTGTAAAGTCTTCCATGCCTTAATTGCATCTAACAATTTACTGAACACTCTTTCAGTTTTTTTTTTTTTTAATAATTTCTGATTCCGCATTTCTACTATAATACAACCCAACAAGATGACACCAAACAAAACAGCTCCTCAGGAATAGCCATCAGAGCCCAACTGCCACCACAGGCTTCCCACAAGCCTCTCCCTCAAACACAAGTCTCCTCCTCTTGAGGCCGATTGGCTGGGTCGCATGGGCGGAGCCAAAAAAGTCCCCCAATGAGCAGTTCCGTGGTCTGAAAGGGCAGGGAACCAGCCCAATGTGCATCACCACAGAGGAGCCAATCAGCTAGATGTTGCTGGGGCCGCTGTGAGCCAATCATCCGCTGGCAGTCTGAAAGGTCGGGGAAACCGCTCATTGAGCATCTCCAATGAGCATCACCACAGAGAAGCAAATCAGCTAGATGATGCTGGGGCCGCTGTGAGCCAATCATCAGCCGGCAGACGGAAGTTTGCTGGCAGCTGCAAGTTTACTGGGGCTCCTTTGGCTGTGGCTCTCAACAGATTATTCTCAGAAATATTTAACCACCTAAAATACATATTTGTTTCCTAGTACTGAAAACTAACTTCAGTGAATGGTCCTTATATATCCTAATATTTCTATAGTAACTGACCAAGTTTAACATCAATGCAGTTAGATTCCTATGGGACATGAAATGTATTTTGAAGTTCATTTTTATTCCACACTGGTACATTACTATTTCTTAAGTTTATGGACATCATAGGGTATAACCTTTCATCCACAAATTCACAAATTTATAGGCATGTGGTTCACTTTCAATCACTTCCTCTTTCAGAAAACATGTATTCCTCTATGATTCTTTAGTGGTCTTTTCAATAGACTTCTTTCTAAAAACATTATTTTCGATTCTATACTCATTTTTGAAGCAAAACTCACACACTCTTCATGATAAACCATAACCCTAATATTACCATTAGATGTATAACTGGTTGGAATGAATGTATATATATCAATATAAGATTTCCTATATATTTTCAAATATAATTTCAATGCATTATTTAAAGTTGGAACCAGTTATATAATTAATTCACAATATGGTCTATTCATGCTTCATCTCTTATTCATCAACACAGGGTACGCCTATTTTATCCGCAATACTAATTTATAAGTTTTCAAAATATTGCTCCTCATATTGGTGGAAGAAATACTCATGTAGTCTGATCTAAATATATATTTTACCACAGTAATATTCTTGACACAAAATGCAAAGGTCACACTTATGATTGTACTAAAGCCTAAATTTAAAGTGAGCATGGATTACTAAAAACCTCCATGTCTAGGTTCCCTAATGCACTCAAATGTCAATCCTATTGGTGACTAAATAATTGTTTCTTCCTAAGATTATATATTCAACCTCAACCCTGTTGAAAATGTCTAATCCTATCACTCACTTTAGACGTTGTCTGATTTCCTAATGTGTCTATTGATACATATTTACTCTCTTTCCTACATATTTTCCCCAGTTCATCATTGTGACTGACTCTTCACATGTGCTGACATTTACATTCACTCTCTAACTAAAACCCTATTGCTAAAGAACTTTTGGTCCAACTCCTAGACTCACTCTTCTTCCTAATCCTACTGACAATCTTCCTAATCCTTTGGACTATCCCTTTTGGACTGGATGATCTCTTCTAAATTCAGTCATCTGAGGTACAGCATCCTATGCCATTGTAAATGAATTTATCTGAGACCTCGGTACAGAACATAATTCAAGCTTAGTATGCCAATCAATTGCCAAATGCCCTTCTGGGCTTCAAATCTTACCTAGATTTCTGTTTTTGTACTTATATTTCAATTCTATATTCTTATAAGTATCACAGGTTCCCAAACCATTATTCATCCAGCAGAATGATTCCTAACCAAAATCGAACACGCTATTAACCCTAACCATACAATGTTCCGTCAATCTAACTTTACAGAAGAGCAGGGACCGAGTTGGACTTACAATACAGGAATGTAGGGGATCTTCCATCTGCTGAAAACCTCAAAGGTCCATGCAGAAATGATCCATGGAGAAGATTTAGGCAGCTATTTAGGACCTGAGAGAGCAAAAGTCATCTTCCATGGCAAACAACCTAATCAGGATGAAGGGATGTTTCTGAATCAGCCTCTCTCTTCTTAATGTAGAGAAGTCGGACTAAACCAGGCCTTTGTGGAGAGCTGTTCCCAGGTGCCTGTGGTTTCTATACCATTCTAATTTGTGACTGTGTCACAGGAAATAGGGGCAGCCTCCATCTTATGAGAACCTAGGAAGCAACTGTTAGGACATATTGGTGGCCAAGTCAGTGACCTCATTCAGTTCCTGAAGGAAGTGACCTCACATACTTCCTTGGTGATGGAATTCTCTGAATTTGGGATCCAGGAAGCCAGGCACCCAGAGCCATTACCCGTCCAAGTCCCAGTGGTCTCACTTGTTTGGATTTACCAAGGATAGAATCAGTCTTTCTAGGTACCTATTCATGTGAAGGTGGCCAAATTCCAAGAAAGCTCTGAAGAGGGGCCTTTACTGACAAGACTGGAATTGGCTCACCACTGCCTCCTGACAACTTCACAGAGTTGGTGAATAACACCAGATCTGAGACAGGAAAGGCCATTTCGGAGGAACATCGTATGGCCTACCAGTCAGAGGACACTCAGAAGAGTCACAGACCTACTTGGGGGAAGGAGGTGCCTGGGTGTGTGGATGTCAGTTTGTGGTTTTGTCTCATGTTCTGAGAATAGGTAAAAAAACGTGATTTATTTCTTTTGGAATGGACTGTTTCTAATAAGTCATTTGACATGGTGAGTGTTTCTATTTCTGTGTATCCCACTGTGTCCGTGGTTGTACACATTAGAAAAGAGAATGCATCAATGAATATGTCCTGTGTAGTAGAATGCCTCCCACCAATCAACCTGTCCAATTTATGAAAGGACTGCGGCTTGCCTTACCAATGGGAAACACCTACAACCTTCCTAAGTTCCTGTTTTCTTCCAGAATTCTGGCCACTAGCCAGAATAGGCTCATCATTTTTTATCCATGATATGTACCACCTCCAATCACTGTGACATGACCATGTACTGAATAGCTGAAGGGAATGGCATGGAGAGCATCTCAGAAAACTCAGATATCAGTGTGGCCAGGAAACTCTCAGTGGAGAAACCCTGCTTTGGGCCTTTTGCTTACATTTTGTTCTGTTGCCCTGAATGTCAGGAAGGTATTTGCCTCTGGCCACCCCTTTGTGAAGACTGAAAAAAACAGTTATCAAATGGAAATGAATGAGGATCACCTGTGGCTCTTGGCATAATTGCTTTGGAAAGGGAGGTGTCTGAATCAGCCACTTGGCCCTATGTGAGGCTCCAGCTTAGCACATGATGGATCTAAAGAAAGATCCCGTGTGTGCATCCAAAACCAAAATGGCAAAAAGATCAGTCATTGTGGATGAAGTCTCTAGCCTTTTTCTGTGATGTTCCTGACTCCATCAAGTGAGAATAGGGATCCTTTGGGTCAATTGAGTTCTTCAAAGCCCTGCAGAAGTGCTTGGGTTTTCTCATGACTCCAAACCACATAAAGAATCTATACCTGACATTCAGTAGGCCTCAAAATGGAGAAGCAGAGGAGTATTAATGGCAGGTCTATTTAATCCCTCCTGGTTCAAAGGAATGGTGTCCAGGCCACCCTGACTTTAGGCAAATGAGGGCCAAGGGTGCTCATTTTGGTCACTGTCTTGGGCTGCGCCCCTCATGGAAACCTTCAGCCAGAGGTTATGATGAGTGTCTATATGGAGAAGATGAGGGCCTTGTGGGAGTGTTTAGGTTTTAATTTTGGTCATTTGTGTGGCGATTGGAAGAAATGACTGGGTCCAACTGGGCTTGAACTCTGGTGTGAGTTCAAGGGGACTTAGAGACTGAGTTCTGGAACTGAACTCAGAGAAGTATTGCCATGAATTGTGTTGGGATTTTAGCAGGCCACACATGAGAGTCGCCCTTATAAACTGAGATCTAGGTCCAGGGTGGCTTTCCACAGAGCACTGAGAATCTCAGCCTGGATATCACATGATTTTTTCTGAAACACTTGGCAGGCATACTTGAGCGTCAAAACACACATGGACCTCACATTGTAGACCTCAATAGTCCTGGATTTCTGTGACCTTTTGGCCACTCCTTGGGAAGACTTGCCTGTGAGAGTTTTCCAGAGGTTTCATTGAAATGAGCTTCCTCACCATTTAATGTTTCCTGAAAAAATTGAAACCAACAGTGCCTCCAACCTCATGCTTGAATAATGGCTCCATAAATACCATGAAATTTTTTAAATTCCTTTGACCAGGTTGCACAGGAGAACCTTTGGATGTACTGTTGCTGACGATGAGTGTACCAGACAGTTCCTTGATTGACTAAGTTTCATGAAAATGGTGTAGAACAGAGATGCCAGTAAGTTCAAGCCTGCTGATTAGTGGACCTAGAGCAGAGATGTGCAGTTTTGTGATAAAACTTCTGTCGTGGGGCCTTGTGGATCTGCCTTTGACTTCCAAATGGCATGTGGCTGACATGGTGCATCCAGCAGACCCTTATATGTAAAGGCAACTTTTTATAACAAGAGGTTTAAGGGAAATGTTCACAATCAGGTTATTATGGTCAAGGGGGCAAACTATGTGGGCTAGAAACCTGGTTGGTGCATTCTCCTGCTGACCCTGACCCACCACACATGACAGAACTCCCTCCAGCACTGTGTTCCAGTTGAGCTCCTTGTATTCCATGAAGCAAATACCAAATTCCCAGTGCAGCACCAAGAATCACCACGAAATGTGGAGGATGACCAAATGGTTTCACAGTCAACATGTGGATACACTTAGCTCCCCGTGGCCACAGTTTACCTACAAAGAGAGAATTCAGCACTGCTGCCTCATGTTCATTGGAAAATAAGAAACCATATCCACAAGGTCAAAGAGATGAAGACCCAGCTTTGATGGTCTCCCTAGAAAGGAAGCTAAAGCTCCTGACAACAACATATGTTTTAAGTGCCCAACCTCAGAGACAGTTTCTCAAGAAGTCTTTAGGCAGGCAGAGGTCCATGTTTGTGGAGTTTTTACCCTGTCCCTTACTTTTGGAAACTCCTCTACCACTTCCAAGGTTGTAAACTCCTGATCGTATTCCATTCCAGATATGTAGTCACGGATTTTCTAACTCTTCTCCTCTAATTGTGTCTTACTTGGGGCGAAGGTGATATCTAGGTGTTGTTCTTGATGAGAGTGGGAAGATTTTTGTTTACCACATATTTGCATACACATTGGATTAATTTTCCTATTTTCCATTCGATATACTGAATCCCTGACACTAACTCACACCCTACTAGACTCTGATTACTAATCCTAATATGATGGAGGAAAGTAACCCAAACATTATAGAAACATAAGCAGTTCAGAGGAGGCATGGTGTATAGTTGGACTTGCTTTTTGCATGATAAATGGTAGGTGTTATAAATATAGTCAATTGTTAATTGAAATAGTTCTCCATTGTTTTTAATGTTAACTTATTTCTGAATTCCTGTCTCCATTTCTCTGGAGCCTATTCAGCACATGTATTTTTATATGCACATATAGAATCCTACCTGGTATCACACGTACATTTTTGTGAGGTGGCTGACTTTGCAGATACAAATTGTGAGAAGAGATCACTCCTCCTAAACGCTTTTGGATCTTAAAATTCCACCTATGGGTGAGGTTCCTAGTTGAACAACATTATACATAAATCCATGTTCACTAAAATGAATACTTTTTAATCTGTGGATGATATATATTTCATGATAAATTTTGATACGCATATATATTTATATATTGCTACTTTTTAATGTATCTGTGATATATATATATATATATATATATATATATATATATATATATTATACACCCTCCGATTTTTCAAAATATGAAATATGTGTCTTATATACACTCCCTAAATTTATTCATGTCATGAATGTTGATTTATAATAAAATGTTCACAAGATTATGCTCAGATATATTCATCCACCTGAAATATATATTTGATTCCTAGTACTGAAAACTAACTTTAGTAAATGGTCCTTTCAAATCCTAATGTTTCTACAGTAACTGACCCAGTTTAACATCAATGCAAGTAGATTCCTATGGGACATGATATGTATTTTGACATTCATTTTCATTCAACACTGGTACATTACTATTTTTTTCAGTTTTTGCACATCATAGGATATATATTTCATTCACAAGTTAGGAAATTTATACGTTTTTTTTATACTTACAATCACTTCCTGCTTCAGAACACATGTATTCCTCTATGTTTCTTGACTCGTCTTTTCATGAGACTTCTTTCCAAACACATAATTTTTCATTTTCATAATCACTTTTGAAACTAAACTCACACACCCTTCATGATAAAACATAACCCTAATATGACCATTAGATGCATTACTCGTTGGAATGAATGATTGTATATCAATATAAGATTTCTTATATATTTTCAGATATCAATTCAATCCATGATTTAAAGTGGAAACAGCTATATTATTTATTCACAGTATTGTCAATTCATGCATTACTTCTATATTCATAGGAACAACTCTGTGTACCCCCAACACTAATTTATACCTCTTCAAAATATTGCTCCCAGAAATGTTAGAAATAATATGCATGTCACCTGATCTACATATACATTTTATCACTGTAATATTCTGATCACAAAATGCAAAGGTCAAACTTATGATTGTAGCACATCCTAAATGGAAAGTGATCCTGGATTATTAAAAACATCCATGTCCATGTTGCCTAATGCTCTCCAATCTCAATCATATTTGTGACTACATATTTGTTTCTTCCTAATATTATATATTGAAACTCAACCTGGTTGATCATGTCTAATCCTATCATTCACTTTATACATTGCCTGATTTCATAATGTGTGTATTGATATCTGATTTCCTACATATTTTCTCCAGTTCATCATTGTGACTGACTCTTCACATGTGCTGACATTTACATTCACTCTCTAACCGAAACCCTATTGCTAAGGAACTTTTGTTCCAAAACCTATACACAGTCTTCTTCCTAAACCTACCAACTATATTCCTAATCCTACCGACTATCCCTTTTTGAATGCATGTTCTCTTCTACATTTAATTATCCAAGTAAAGGTCGGGTGAGGTCGAAGGAAGAGACCACCAAGAGACTATCTCATGCAACAGCAAAGGGTTTATTTGGGGTCCAGCATGCTGATGCTCAGAGCTCACTTGAATAGAGTAGAGAGCCCTTAGAACAGCTTAAGCAGAGCTTATACACTTTCCTTGGTGACGGCAGGGAGGGAAGTTTATTGATGGGTCAGGGCGAGTGGTCAGTTTGCATGCAATCCAGTGAGGGAGCACATTCTGCAGTTAGTCAGTTGGGGACAGCATATTCTGGGAACAAGATTAGCAAACATTTCTCAAGATTTCAACAGTGTTTTGTTAAGCATACAGGAAAAAAGGAAGTGAAAAGTGCCTATTTTATTAATCTTTCATTCCCCACTTCTTCTTCTGGCTACTCTTAATGATAAAAGTGATCATTGCGGGGTGTCACATTCTATGTTTGCTAGTGGGGTATTACCATAAGTTTAACTCGTCCAATTTGAGCTTGGAGAAAAGAAATTACACGGTTGAGCAAACAGGGTTTTATAGTTAGCAATAATATGAGGATTATTATTGAAATGGCCAGGGTTGATAAATGCGTAGTTAACCAGGGGGACTGTGTGAACCAAGACTCAAACCACCCTTTTTGGGCCTCTCTCTCTCAATGACACTCTTCAAGGCATCTTTTTAATTTACTCCTAGATTTTTTTAAAACTCCAGTATGGTTGGCAAAAACACAAGATTCTCCATCAATGCAGAACAAAGGCCCCCTTCTCTCATGAAGAGGAGGTTCAACCCTCGCCTGTTCTGTAAAACAACTTCAGAGAGAGAGGTTAAAGATTCCTGCAAAGCCAAGATTGAGGTTCCTAATATCTTTAAGTTTTGGTCAATTGTTGCTTCTAATTGTGTCATTTGTTGTATCCCATGGACCAAGGCAGTGGTTCTTGTGCTCACGCCTGCAGCAACTCCTATTCCTAATAGGATGGCTAAAGTGATGGATATATGTTCTCAGTGGAACCGGGTTTTATGCCCCCTTATTTGATCTTCAAATGAACCTGCATTATGATAAAGCACTCTGGGAAACCTCTGCACCTTTACAGAATTAATCACATCGTCTTGACAATTTCATGAAAACATAAACAATGTTTAAGTCTATAGAATTATACTGTTGTAGAGACGGACATGGCAAGGCACCTAAGATACTACCAAAAACAGGGAAACTTTCCATTTTATTTGCAACCGGATTCAGAGGGCATTACTTCTGTTATAATCAATTAATTCCCTGAAACCCACGTTTAGGTAGTTTCAGAATTTTGTACCCAACATATAAGGGAAGGGGCGCAGAAGTTCACAGCCAGCAGAAGTTCACAAAAAGCAGATTTTTTCTGTTTTTTTCCTCTGTTCTGGGCAAGTTAACTTTTCAAGGCCACCTGGGTGAAGGAGAGCTTTTTTTTCCCTTTATTTTTTCCCCCTTCCAGCTGTTACCATGGAGCCCAGTTGGTAACTTCTTTATCTTAGAAATGTAGCCATCTCTGTGAAGCCCCAGCTCAATGCCAAAGGCCGTGTTCACATATTTTGTGAAAAACTAGTAAGGAGGTGTCTAACTTAGGAGTGCTGATATTTTTAGCCAGTGGCCAAGTACAACAGGGCAACAGGAAAAGAGGAAGTTTATCTACTTTGAAGTCTTTCATGGGGACTCTTTTGCTGAAAGTCCTAAAGTCAGCCATGCTGAAGACTTCTGTAGAATTTCAGTTAATGTTTTTCTGTGGGCCTGGAACAGAGGGGGGAGATGGGGAAGGCGTGGCTTTGAGCAGCTCCGTGGATCTGAGAATGAGGTAGCAGAGATGTGAAAGAATACTGGGAAAGGGGTTTGTGATTTTCCTAGCAACAAAAAGGTGAGCAGTAGAACAGGTAGAGCAGAGGGGAAGATGGGAGTTAGTATTCCTAAAAGCCTGTGAGGGACTTTAAATTCTTAGTAATCTGTTTTCAGTGATGACAAAGAAACTTTAAAGGCCATTTTCACTAAATCTTGGATAGGGGTCTGAGGGTTCTCCTCAGCTGGTTTGAGCTTTGGGTTAGCTGGTAAGAGGAACTGGTGGGACCCGGTGCGGGCACTGACTGGAGAAGAGAGGAATGATTCGGTGGAGGGTTACCTTAGTACCTGCTACCTCAGCAAGGGGGCAATGGTCTTAGATCCGGCGGAGGTTTGGGTTTTTGATCTAGTAATTGGAGGGGAGAAATCATGTTGCTGAGGTGAGAGTGACAGCAGAGAGTCTGGAGCAGAAGGCTGAGTGTGAGGACCTATTGGAGAAGCATAGTTCAGGATGTGAGCGAAGGAGGGAAAAGGCCTCCACATAGGGAAATCTCCTTTCACCCTTTTGAGGACTTTCAGAAGTTAAAAAGGTCAGGCAGAATTTGAGGATCTAGAGACCCCTCTAGGGGCCATCGGTTTTGGTGATCTAATTGGTAATAGGGCCAATGCTGTGTACAGAAGTTGATGAGGAGTTTGGGTTCCATCATGCACTGCCTGTATGATCACAACCCTATGACTTACAGAAGAAGTCGGCATTCCCCCCACACAACCGTGACTGTTTGTGGCTTTGGTAGTCCACCGGGCAAACATAGTAATCTAGGCTAGCCAACCTGCATCTGGCTTGCGTGTCCCTACATCCATAATGATTGTTTCCATTATTAATAGTGCAGAATGGATTTAATGGAAATTTAGTGGGATCCTCTTCATCAGGTATATCCCAATAGGAAAGACCTATAGCCAGCTGACAAATGTCTGGGTGGATAGATGTCCACCAAGTCCCTAAGTGGGCTGTATGCGAGATAGATCATACTTCTTTACCAGTAGGATTTGTGATCAGCCATCGCTGCTGAACGGGTTGAATAGGTTTAGGATTACTGGTGGTCAAGGGGAGAGTGTATAGCCTTAGACACAGGGTAAATACACAATTTGAAAGTTTTACCAATTTTTTCCTGTTTCAAGCCAGAGTCTGGACAGGGTCAGGCTTGAGATGAGAGGTATGGATCCAGGAAGTGATTCTTTCTACCTTTACCGCTGTAGGTGTTATAAGTAGCACCTTGTATCGTCATTTCCAGTGGGGTTCCAGCGATGACACCTGATGTCGACTTACATAGATGAAGTCTCTTACTTGATATCGATGTAGAGTCCACTCGTCCCCAGGTTGATAGGCATTGGCCATCTGTTTTCACAGGTATCCCTGAGTTCTTTCAAGAGCTTTAATTCAGTCAAGCAATGGGGTGTGGAAGGAATTGTTAGGTCTTAGAGTTGGGGTTAGGTCCCTTACTGAAGGAGGGGCACCATGGACAATTTCATAGGGGGTGAAGTTACACGAAGAAACAGAGGGAGTATTTCTTCCATGAAATAGTGCATAAGGCAGGAGCATAGTACAATCTATTATGCAGGTTTCTAAGCTTAATTTCGTTATGGTCTCTTTAATGGTTCTATTCATTCTTTCTACCTGTCCTGAACTCGGTGGTCTATAAGCACAATATAACTTTTAATTAATCCCCAGGGTTTTGCCTAACCCCTGACTTACCTGGGCTACAAACGCCAGTCCATTATCAGACCTTATTACTTAAGGCAGGCCGTATCTTGTAAAAATATCTTTCAGGATCTTCTTGACGACCATTTGCGCTGTTTCGTTTTTTTTTTTCTTTTTTCCTGGAAAAGGCTTCAATCCATCCTCAAAATATATCTACAAAGACTAGGCGATATTTAATTTCAAACCCTGCTGGCTTAATTTTAGTAAATTCCACTTCCCAGAATTGTCCTGGTCTGGTTCCTCGTAGGTGCGTTTTTGCAGGAAGCTTGGAATGGTAAGCATTATCCATGACAGACCTGACAGGCTTTTGTTACCCATTCAGTTATTTCCTTTTGCTTTGAGTCGGTTAGTAAAAAACTCTGTTCTTGATCCTTCAGGAATGAATGCAATTTCTTTGAACCAAGTTGAGTGAGTTGATGTACATTTTCTACTGACATATATAGAGCCGTGACTATAGGAGTTTTTACTGAAGGATTTAGAAATTCCACTTGTGGTCCTTCAGGGTTAAAAGTTATTTTGGCCCGGAGCTTGGTGAGCAGATCTCTGCCCATCAATGGGGCCGGGCATTCTGGGATTACTAAGAACGAGTGATGGATTTTTCCTTTCCCCTGGTCCATGGTCCTCTTAGTTGTCCAAGCCTGATATTTTCTGCCATTAGCCCCTTGAATTAGACACCTTTTATTTGATAGAGAGACCAATGGGGCCTTAAGGGCAGAGTATATTGCCCCTGTATCCACTTCAAAGTTTGCTGGGGTCCCCTCCACTTCAAAATTTACCCTGAGCTCTCGGAGGGGATCTGAGCCCCAACGTTCTTAGTCATCCTCCAGAGTCAGAATGGCTGGCTAGAGTGGCTGTCTCTTTCAATGGCACTCTTTGAAGCAGTGTCCTTTTTCTTTAGAGTAGGCACATTAAATTGAGGCCAGGGGTGGCCTCTAGTATGGGCCCCGATATCCATTCCTGTCTCCATGTTTCTTATTTCTGGCCTATTTGTTGTTGTGACCAGGACCTTAGTCAATGCCTTAGTCTGTCTTTTGTTTCTTTTATCCTCCCTTTGCTCCCTACTCTTCCTCAGTTTCTCTCTTATAGTATACCTTCTCGGCTACTCTGACTAAATCTCTCAAAGTCATATCTTGTAATCCATCTAAGCATTGTAACTTTCTTTTAATATCCAGGGCAGCTTGCCCATAAAGGCCATCTTGACAGATGCCTTTTGATCCTCTGCCTGAGGATCGAAAGGAGTATATCTCCTATATGCCTCCATAATTCTCTCTAAAAACATAGAGGGAGATTCATCAGGCCCTTGAATAATCTCTCTTAACTTGGCAAAATTTGTTAGTCGCCTAGCGGCCACTAAGATACCCACAATTAGAGACCAGCGATAAGTGGACAGATGCTCCCTACCTTCAAAGGTGTTGGGGTCCCAGTTTCGTCGATTCAAGGGAAAGCCGGGTTGAATATGTTGGGAAGTTTTGTCGGTCACCCATCTGGTCAGAGGATATTTTCTCCAGCATCCAGGAGGATTCTCTTTTGTTTCTCTATCATGAAGAGACAACCCTAGGTGTTGTTGACAGTCATCCCAAGTAGGCTGGTGTGAAAACATCAATGACTCAACCACACCTAGGAGCCGGGAGGGGTCCTCGGTAAAAGGGGGATATTTATTTTTCCAGTTATATTGGTCTGAAGAGGAGAAAGGTTAATACTGGTAGGCTTGCATTTTTCCCCCAAGGCCGTTGTCAATCATTGGCCCCTAGGGATGAGGGGGAGCATCATTCGAGTTCCAGGTTTTTCAATCATTCACTGCTGGTGAGTACCTTTAGCTGGGCTAGCTTCCTCCAGAGGAGGAGGGGCTGTGTGTGCTGCGGGGAAATTATCTGGAGGGCGCTGGGCTGGCTTATCTTCCTCCAATGGTGGAGAGGTTGAGTCAGCAGCAGGGGAATCACTTAGAGGGTGTTGGTCTTTGGGGGACGTGGGCAGGAGATAAGGAGGGGGACGAGAGTCCAGTAGAGTCAAATCTTGTGACTCAGGGAGAACAGAGGGTGGAGGAGGAGGAGGAGCAGAGGGTTTGAGAGATCATGGGGGAATTAGTAGGAGCGGGGGTAGGGGCAAGGAAATGCTTCACCCATGGAGGAGATTTGCAGAGGTCCTGCCAAGTTAAGATATATGGCTGTTGATCCGGATGGATATGTGGCCCTGGCTGAAAGACAATATCCTCTGACTTTTTAAATTAGTGGGAAGTAGAAAGATCCTTCTAGGGGCCATCCGAATCCAAAGGTGGGCCATTCTGAGGCACAGAGAGTCTGTCAGGTCCAGAATTTTACTGAAAAAGAAAGATTCTGAGCCCTTAAGGGTACTTTGGTCCAGTGATCAATGGTCAGGGACAGAGGCATTGAAGTGTTCTGTCCCATAATGAAAGATACACAAACAGTAAAAGCGATGACACACGACACAGACAAGACAAGAAAATAAAGACAGACAATGGAACTTCCAACACTGAGACCAGGACTAAGTATCTGGCCAAACCCGATGGGCTGGCGATACCGAATCTGAAACAAAATATCACTGAGTTGAGGAGACTATTGCTCCTCGATTTCCCGAGTACTCTTGTGCATCCCCCAGGGATGTGGCCTGTGGATCTGTGACACGTATGTCAGCCACCATCGGAGAGAGCTCACACTCTTCATTGACAGCCATTTTGCGAAACCCTAACCTGAAACCTGAAACCAGAAAGAGGCACCATACATACCCCAAGAGGAGCCTGTTGGGGTCTCTCGTTCGCCGCTGCCGGATCTCACTGGAAGCTCCATATGTAAAGGTCAGACGAGCATCGGGTGAAGAGACCACCAAAAGACTGTCTCATGCAAAAGCAAAGGGTTTATTGGGGGTCCAGCATGCTGGGGCTCAGAGCTCACTTGAATAGAGCAGAGAGCCCTGAGAACAGCTTAAGCAGAGCTTATATACTTGCTTGGAGAGGGCAGAGAGGGAACTTTATTGTTTGGTCTGGGCGAGTGAGCAGTTTGCGTGCAACCGGGTGAATGAGTACATTCTGCAGGTTGGCAGTTGGGGACAGCACATTCTGGGAACAAGATTAGCAAACAGTTCTCAAGATTTCAAAAGTGTTTTGTTAAGCATACAGAAAAACGGGAAGTGACATTTACCTATTTTAATAAATTTTCATTACCGAATATACTTTGCCAGATTTCCTAATGTCTCTATTGAAATCTGCTTTCCTACATATTTTCCCCATTTCATCATTGTGACTGACTCTTCACATGTGCTGACATTTACATTCACTCTATACCCGAAACCCCATAGCTAAAGAACTTTTGGTGCAAATCCTATACTCACTCTCCGTTCTAAACTTACCGACTATCGTCCTAATCCTACCGACTATTCTTTTTTTTAAATTTTTTTTTCTTAAAGAAAGAGTTAGAGAGAGAGGGAGAGAGAGAGAGAATTTTTTAACATTTATTTTTTTTAGTACTTGGCAGACACAACATCTTTGTTTGTACGTGGTGCTGAGGATCGAACTCGGGCCGCACGCATGCCAGGCGAGCGCGCTACCACTTGAGCCACATCCCCAGCCCCCCGACTATCCCTTTATGACTGGAAGTTCTCTTTGACAATAAATAATCCAAAGTACAAGGTCCTATGCATTTGTATATTGATTTATCTGAGACATCTGTGCAGAAAATAAATCAATGCTAAATATTGCAATCAAGGGCCCAACACCCTTCTGGGCTTCAAATATTACCTTTATTTCTGTTTTCGTGCTTATATTTCACCTATATATTCTTGAAAATATCGAAGGTTCGCCATACCATTATTCATCCAGCAGAATGATTCCTAACCCCAATCGAAACTTCCCTCAATCTAACTTTACAGAAGAGCAGGGACAGAGTTGGTCTTACAATACAGGAATTTACGGTTTCTTCCAACTGCTGAGAAACTCAAAGGTCCACGCAAAAATGATCCCTGGAGAAGTTGTAGGCACATATGTACGAACTGAGAGAGCAAAAGTCATCTTCCATTGAAAACAACCTGGTCAGGATGAAGGGATGTGTCTGAATCAGCCTCTCTCTTCTTAATATGGAGAAGAAGGACCAAACTAGGCCAGTGTGGAGAGCACTTCCCGGGTGCCTATGGTTGATATACCATTCTAACTTGTGAAAGTGTCACAGGATGTAGGGGCAGCCTCCATTTTATGGGACACTTTGAAGCAACTGTTAGGACAAAGTGGTTGCCAAGGCAGTGACCTCATTCAGATCTTAAAGGAAGTGACCTCACCTAACATCCTTTGTGATGGAACTCTCTGAACTTGGGATCCAGGAAGCCAGGCACCCAAATTCAGTCTCAGTCCCAGTCCCAGTCGCAGTGGTTTCAATTGTTCAGATTTACCAAGGACAGAGTCAGTCTTTGTTGGTACCTATGGAGGTGAGGATGCCCAAATGCCAGGAAAGCTCTGAAGAGTGGCCTTTCCTGAGAAAGCAGTTAGTGGATCACCGCTGGCTCCTGAGAACTTCACAGTGTTGACCAAGGAGACCAGATCTGAGACAGGACAGGCCATTTCGGGGTAAGATAGTATGGCCCACCAATCAGAGGACACTATGGATAGTCACAGACTGACTTGGGGGAAGAAGGTGTCTTTGTGGATGTGGGTGTTGGTTTGTGGTTTTGTCTCATGTTCTGAGAATAGGTAATAAAGGCGGTTTTTTGGTTTGAAGTGAATTGTTTCTAATAAGTCTTTTGAAAAGGCGAGTGTTTCTAAGTCTGTGTATCCCACTGTGTCCGTGGTTCTAGACATTAGAAAAGAGAATGCATCAATGGATGTCTTCTGTCTAGTAGAAATCTTCCCAACATTCATCCTGCCAATTTATGAAAGGACTGCGGCTTGCCTTATGAATGGGCAACACCTACTATCTTCCTAAGATTATATTTTGTTCCTGAATCCACTCCACTCTCCAGAATAGGCTCATGGTTATGTGTCCAATATATATACCACCTCCAAGCTCTGTGACATGGCCATGTACTGGATAGCTAAAGGGAATGGCGAGCATCTCAGAAAACTCAGATATCAGTGTGACCAGGAAAGTCTCAGTGGAGAAATCCTGCTTTGGGCCATTTGCTTACCTATTGTTCTGTTGCCCTGAATTTCAGGAAGCTTTTTGCCTCAGACCACCCCTTTGTGAAGCCTGAAGAAATGAGTTGTCAAATGCAAATGAATGGGCATCACCTGTGGCTCTTTGCTTGATTGCTTTGGAAAGGGATGTGTCTGAATCAGCCTCATGACCCTATGTGAGGCTGTGGCTTAGATTCTTAGCACCTGATGGATCTAAAGAAAGATACCATGTGTGCATCCAAAACCAAAATGGCCAAATGAGCAGTCATTGTGGATTAAGTCTTTTGCTTTCCTCTGTTAGGTTCCTGAAATCCATCAAGTGAGAATAGGGATAATTTGGGTCAAATGAGTTCTTCAAACCCTGCAGAGACTAGCCCAGAGGTGCTTGGCTTTTCTCATGACTCCAAATCACATAAAGAATCTATACCTGAAAGTAAGTAGGCCCCAAATTGGAGATGCAGAGCAGTATTACGTGCAGGCCTATTTAATCACTCTTGGTTCTCAGGAAGGGTGTCCAGGCCACCCTGACTTTAGGCAAATGAGGGGCAAGGGAAATTATTTGGATACTTTCTTTGTCTGCACCCCTCATGGAAATTTCCAGCCAGAGGTTATGATAAGTGTCTATATGGAGGATGTTGAGGGCCATGTGGGAGTGTTTTGGTTTTAATTCTGGTCATTTGTGTGGCGGTTGAAAGAGATGACTTAGTTCACCTGGGCTTGAACTCTGGTGTTATTCCCCTTAGAGACTGAATTCTGGAACTGATCTCAGAGAAGTATTGCCATGAATTGTGTTGGGATTTTAGGAGGCAACACATGAGAGTCACCCTGAAATCTGAGATCTAGGCCAAGGTGGCTTCCACAGAGCACTGGGAATCTCAGCCAGCATTTCACGTGATTTTATTCTGAAAGTCTTGGCAGCCATAATTGAGAGTCAAAACACACATGGACCTCACATTTTAGACCTCAATGGGCCTGGATTCATGTGAAATATTGGCCACTCTTTGGGAAGCCTTGCCTGTGAGAGTTCTCCAGAGATTTCTTTGAAATGAGCTTCCTCACCATTTAATGTTTCCTAAATAAATTGAAACCCACAGTGCCTCCAACTTCATCTTTGAAAAATAGCTATGTACATACCATGGATTTTTTGAAATTTCCATGACCAGGTGGCAATGGAGAAACTTTGGATGACTTGTTGCTGATCATGAGTGTACCAGACTGTGCTTGGATTTACTTGGTTTCATGAAAACAGTGTAGAAAAGAGATCCCTGTAAGTTGGAGACTGCTGAGTAGTGGGCCTAGAGCAGTGGTGTGCAGGTATGTGATAAAACATCTGTGGTGGTACCATGTGGATCTGCCCTTGGATTCCAAATGGCTTGAGACTGACATGGTGATGTCAGCAGACCCTTATATATAAAAGCATCTTGTTATATGGAGAGGTTTCAGGGCAATGTTCAGAATCAGATTGCTATGGACAAGCGGGCAAGCTATGTGGGGTAGAAGCCTGGTTGGTGCATTTTCCTGCAGACCTTGACCCACCACACGTGACAGAACTCCCTCCATAACTGGTACCTATTGAACTCCTTGTATTTCCTGAAGCAAATACCAAATTCACCATGCAGAAGCAAGAAACACCTCGAAAAGTGGAAGATGATCAAATGGCTTCACAGTCCACATGGGGAGACACTTAGACCCCAGTGGCCACAGTTTACCTACAAAGAGAGAATTCAGCACTGCTTCCTCATGTTCATTGGAAAATAAAAAAAAAAAAACATATCCTCCAGGTCACAGAGATCAGACCCAGCTTTGTTGGTCTCACTAGAAAGGATGCTAAAATTCCTGACAACAACATATATTTCAAGTGCCCAACCGCAGAGGCAGTTTCTCAAGAGTCTTTAGGCCCAATGAGCTCCATGTTTGTGAAGTGTTTACCCTGTCCCTTACTTTTGGAAACTCCTCTACCACATCCAATATTGTGAACTCCTGAATATTTTCCATTTCAGATATGTATTCACAGATTTCCTAACTCTTCTTCTCTAATCGTGTCTTATTTGGGGCAAAGGTAATGTAAAGGCAATGTTCTGGATGAGAGTGGGAATATTTTTTTGTAGCACATATTTGCATACACATTGGATTCATTTTCCTATTTTCCATTCGAATTACTGAATTCCTGACACTAACCCATACCCTAATAGACTCTGACTACTAATCCTAAAATGATGAACAAAAATAACCAAACAGAATGGAAATGAAAGCAGTTCAGAGAAGGCATGGTGTATAGTTGGACTTTCCTTTTGCATGATAAAGTGTAGGTGTTATAAATCTAGTCAATTTTTAATTGAAATAGATCTCCATGTGTTTTTAAAGTTAACAAATATGTGAATTCCTGTCTCCCTTTCTCTGTAGCCTGTTCAGCACATGCATTTTTATATGCAAATATAGAAACATAACTGGTATCACACGTACATCCTTGTGAGTTTGGCTGTCTTCGGAGATACAAATCATGGGAAGAGATCACTCCTCCTAAACGCTGTTGGAACTTAAAATTCAACCTATGGGTGAACTTCCTAGTTGAACAATATTATACATAAATCCATGTTCAGTAAAATGATTATTTTTGGATCTGTGGATGATATATGTTTCATAGTGAATTTCGATTGGCATGCATATTGATACATTTTAGTGTCTGTGTGTGTGTGTGTGTGTGTGTGTGTGTGTGTATATATATATATATATATATATATATACATAAATGCACACACACACACATATCTATATATATATATATACACTCTCAAGATTTTTCAAAATATGAAATATATGTTTCTTATTATACACTCCCTAAATTCATTCGTGTTCATATATGTAAATTTATAGTCAACATTTCACAAGATTATTCTCATAAAAATTCATCCACTTGAAATACGTATTTGTTTCCTACTACTGAAAACTAACTTCAGTGAATAGTGCATACAAATCATAATATTTCTACAGTAACTGACCCAGTTTAGCATCAATGCAAGTAGATTCCTATGGGATATGATGTGTATTTTGACGTTCATTTTCATTCAACACTGGTGCATTACTATTTTTTCAGTTTTTGCACATCATAGGATATATATTTCATCCACAAGTTAGGAAATTTATAGGCTTTTTTTATACTTACCATCAAATCCTGCTTCAGAACATATGAATTCCTCTATATTTCTTGACTCATCTTTTTATGAGATTTCTTTCCAAACACATTATTTTCCATTTCCATAATAACTTTTGAAGCTAAACTCACACACCCTTCATGATTAAACATAACCCTAATATTACCATTAGATGTATAACTCGTTGGAATGAATGATTGTATATCAATATAAGATTTCTTACGTATTTTCAGATATCAATTCAATCCATGATTTAAAGTGGAAACAGTATATTATTTATTCACAGTATTGTCAATTCATGCATTTCTTCTACATTCATAGACACAGGGTACAACTCTGTGTACCCCCAATACTAAGTTATATCTCTTCAAAATATTGCTTCAAGAAATGTTAGAAGAAATACTCATGTCACCTGATCTACATATACATTTTATCACAGTAATATTCTGATCACAAAATGCAAAGGTCACACTTCTGATTGTAGCAAATCCTAGATGGAAAGTGATCCTGGATCACTAAAAACATCCATGTCCAGGTTGCCTAATGCTCTCCAATGTCAATCATATTGGTGACTACATATTTGTTTCTTCCTAAGATTATATATTGAAACTCAACCTTATTGATAATGTCTAATCCTATCATTCACTTTATACTTTGCCTGGTTTCATAATGTGTGTATTGATATCTGATTTCCTACATAATTTTCCCAGTTCATCATTGTGACTGACTCTCCACATGTGCTGAAATTTACATTCACTCTCTAACCGAAAACCTAGGGCTATTGAACTTTTGGTCCAAATCCTATACTCACTCTTCTTCCGAAACAGACCGACTATCTTCCTAATCCTAACAACTATCCCTTTTTGACTGGATGAACTCTTCTACAATCAATCATCCAGGATACAAGGTGATATGCCATTGTATATTGATTTATCTGAGACATCTGTGCGAACGACATTCAATGCTAAGTATTCCAATCAAGGACCCAATGCCCTTCTGGGCTTAAAATCTTACCTAGATTTCTGTTTTCATACTTATATTTCACATCTATATTCTTATAAATATCCCAGGTTCCCAATACCATTATTCATCCAGCAGAATGATTCCTAACTCAAATTGAACATGTTATTAACCCTAATCATACATTGTTCCCTCAATCTAACTTTATAGAAGAACAGGGACAGAGTTGGTCTTAATATAGAGGAATATAGGGGATCTTCCACCCGCTGAGAACCTCAAAGGTCCATGCAGAAATTATCCCTGGGGAAGATGAAGGCAGCTATAAAGGACCTGAGAGGGCAAAAGTCATCTTGTAAGGCAAACAACCTGGTTAGGATGAAGGGATGTGTGTGAATCAGCCTCTCTCTTCTTAATGTAGAGAAGATGGACCAAACCAGTTCTGTGTGAGAGCTGTTCCTGGGTGCCTATGGTTGATATACCATTCTAAGTTGTGAAAGTGTCACAGAAAGTAGGGGCAGCCTCCATCTCATGGGACCCTTTGAAGGAACTGTTAGGACAAAGTGGTTGCCAAACCAGTGACCTCATTCAGTTCCGAACGGAAGTGACCTATCTCACTTCCTTGGTCTTGGAACACTCTGAACTTGGAATCCCGGAAGCCAGGCACACAGAACCAGTCCCAGACCCAGTCCCAGTGGGCTCACTTGTTTGGTTTTACCAAGGACAGAATCAGTCTTTCTTGGTACCTACTGATTTGAGAATGGCCAAATGCCAGGAGAGCTTTGGAGAGTGGCCTTCCCTGAGAAAGAAGGTAGTGGCTCAAAGCTGGCTCCTGACAACTTCAAAGAGTTGGCCAAAAATTCCAGCTCTGAGACAGTACAGGGCATTTTGGGGGAACATAGTATGGTACAACAGTCAGAGGAAATTCCGGAGAGTCAAAGACCTACTTGGGGGAAGAAAGTCCTATGTTGTTGTGGGTGTGAGTTTGTTGTTTTGTCTCATGTTCTGAGAATTGGTAGGAAAGGCAGTTTGTTTGATTTGAAGTGGACTGTTTCTAGTAAGTCGTTTGACAAGGCAAGTGTTTCTATGTCTATGTATCCCACTGTGTTTGTAGTTGTAGACATTAGAAAACATAATGCATCAATGAATGTGTCCTGTCTAGTATAATGCTTCCCAAAATTCATACTGCCCGATTCATGATTGGACTGCAGCTTTCCTTATGGATGGGTAGCAATGACTAACTTCCTAATTTCCTGTTTTATTCCTGAATTCTGGCCACTCTCCGGAATAGGCTCATGGTTTTCTGTCCAAGATATGTACCACCTCCAAGCTCTGTGACATGGCCATGTACTGGAGAGCTGAAGGAAATGGGAGCATCTCAGGAAACTCAGATATCAGTGTGAACAGTAAAGTCTATGTGGAGAAACCCTGCTTTGGGAATTTTGCTTACCTATGGTTCTGGTGCTGTGAATATCTAGAAGGTCTTTGCCTTAGGCCACCCCTTTGTGAATCCTGAAGAAAAGAGTTTTCAAATGGAAATGAATAGGCATCACCTGTGGGTCTTTGTTTTATTGCTTTGTAAAGAGATGTGTCTTAATCAGCATATTTTCCCAGTGTGATTATTTGGAGAAGTAGATCAGTATTAATGGCAGGCCTATTTGATCATTCCTGGTTAACAGGAAGGGTTTCCAGGCCACCCTGACTTTAGGCAAATTAGAGGCAAGGGAGATTATTTTGGGCACTGTCTTGGTATGCACCCCTCATGGAAACCTCAACCCAGGGGTTATGATGAGTGTCTATATAAAAGAAGATGAGGGCCATGTGGGAGTGTTTTGGTATTAATTGTGGTCAGTTGTGTGGCAGTAGGAAGAGATTCCTGGGTCAACCTGGGCTTGAACTATGGTGTGATTCCCCTTAGAGACTGAGTTTTGGAACTGAACTCAGAGAAGTATTACCATGAATTCTGTTGGGATATTAGAAGGCCACGCATGAGAATTGCCCTTGGAGACTGAGATTTAGGCCCAGGATGGCTTTCCACAGAGCACTGGGAATCTCAGCTAGGATATCACATGATTTCATTCTGAAAAACTTGGCAGCCATACTTGAGAGTCAAATCACACATGGAAATCACATTGTAGACCTCAATGGGCCAGGCTTCATTTGACCTTTTGGCCACTCTTTGGGAAGACTTGCCTGTGAGAGTTCTCCTGAGCTTTCATTGAAATGAGCTTCCTCACCATTTAATGGTTCCTGAATGAATTGAAACCCACAGTGACACCAACTTCATCCTTGAAAAATGGCTAGATAAATACCATGGAATATTTGAAATTCCCAAGAGCAGGTGGCACTGGAGAATCTTTGGATGTTCTGTTGCTGATCATGAGTGTACCAGACAGTGCCTTGTTTTACTGGGTTTCATGAAAATGGTGTAGAACAAAGGTGCCAGTACGTTGGAACCTGCTTAGTAGTGGGCCTAGAGCAGTGGTTTGCAGGTGTATGATAAAACATCTGTGATGGGGCCACATGGATCTGCCATTGGCTTCCAAATGCTTTGTGACTGACATGGTGCAGCCAGCAGACCCTTATATGTTAAGGCATCTTGTTACATTGAGAGGTTTTAGGGCAATGTTCAGAATTGGGTTGCTGCAGACAAGGAGGCAAGCTTTGTTGAATAGAAGCCTGGTTGGGGCATTCTCCTGCACACCCTGACCCACCACACGTGAGAGTACTCCCTCCAGCACTGTGTCCCCGTTGAACTCATGGTATTTACTGATGTTAATACCAAACTCCCAGTGCAGCAGTAAGAATCACCAGGAAAAGTGGAGGATGACCAAATGGCTTCTCAGTCCACACGAGGAGACACTTAGCTCCCAGTGGCCACAGTTTACCTACAATGAGGGAATTCAGAGCTGCTGCTTCATGTTCACTAGAAAATAAGAAACCATGTCCTTCAGGTCACATATATGCAGATCCAGCTTTGATTGTCTCACTACAAAGGAAGCTGAAGCTCTTGACAACAACATATATTACAAGGTCCCAACTTCAAAGGCAGTTTCTCAAAGAGTCATTAGGCCAGCAGAACTCCACATTTGTGGAGTATTTACCCTATCCCATACTTTTGGAAATTCCTCTACCGCCTCCAAGGCTGTGAACTCCTGAGCATTTTCATTTCCACATGCGTATTCACAGATTTTCTAACTCTTCTCCACTAATTGTGTCTTAATTGGGGCGAAGGTTATGTCAAGGCATTGTTCTGGATGAGAGTGGGATGATTTTTGTGTAGCACATATTTGCATACACATTAGATTCATTTTCATATTTTCCATTTGAAATACTGAATCCCTGACATTAACCCATAACCTACTAGACTCTGACTACTAATCCTAATATGATGGAGAACAAGAAACCTAACAGAATAGAAATACAGGCCGTTCATAGGAGGCATGGTGTATACTTGGACTTCCCTTCTGCTTTATCAAGGGTATGTGTTATAAATCTAGTAAACTTTTCATTGTAATAGTTCTCCATGAGTTTTTAAAGTTAACACATATGTAAATTTCTGTCTCCCATTCTCTGTAGCCTATTCATCACATGTATTTTTTATGCATATTTAGAATCCTACCTGGTATCACAAGTACATTTTTGTAAGCTCGTTGATTTTGAAAGATACATATTGTGATAAGATATCACTCCCCCTAAATAAAGATGGAACTGAAAATTAAACCTATTGGTGAATTTCCTAGATGAACAACATTATATATAAATCGATGTTCAGTAAAATGAATATTTTTGGATATGTGGATGATATGTATTACACGGTGAATTTCGATTAGCATTTATATTGCTACATTATAATGTCTGTGTGTGTCTATCTATCTATCTATCTATCTATCTATCTCTATATATATATATATATATATACTGTCCAGATTTTTCAAAATATGAAATATATATGTCTTATTATACACTACCTAAATTCACTCATGTTTCTATATGTGGTTTATAATCAACTTTTCACAAGATAATTCTCAGAAATATTCATCCGCCTGAAATACATATTTATTTCCTAGTACTGAAAACTAACTTCAGTGAATGGAGCTTACAAATCCTAATATTTCTACAGTAACTGAATCAGTTTAACATCAATGCAAGTAGAATCCTACGGGACATGATGTGTATTTTGAAGTTTATTTTTATTCAATATTGGTACATTATTATTTTTTCAGTTTATGGACATCATAGGATATATCATTTCATCCACAAGTTCAAAAATTTATAGGCATTTGTTTCACTTTCAATCACTTCCTGCTTCAGAACACATGTATTCCTCTAAGTTTCTTGACTGGTCTTTTCATGAGATTTTATACCAAACACATTAATTTTGATTTTCATAATCACTTTTGAAGCAAAACTCACATACCATTCATATTAATTATCACTCTGATATTACCATTAGATGTATAACTGGTTTGAATGAATGATTGTATGTCAATATAAGATTTCTTATATCTTTTCAGATATCAATTCTATCCATTATTTAAAGTGGAACCAGTTATATTATTTATTCACACTATGGTCTATTCATGCATTATCTCTATATTCATAGACACAGTGTACACCTCTTTGTACCCCCAATACTAATTTATACGTCTTCAAAATATTGCTCCCTGAAATGGTGGATGTGGACTCATGTCACCTGATCTTTATATACATTTAATCACAGAAATATTCTGGACACAAAATGCAAAGGTCACACTTATGATTGTATAAAAGCCCAAATGGAAAGAAAACATGGATTACTAAAAACATCCATGTCCAGGTTCCCTAATGCTCTCAAATATCAATCCTATTGGTGACTACATATGTGTTTCTTCTTAAAATTATATATTCAAACTCAACCCAATTGAAAATGTCTAATCCTATCCCTCACTTTATACTTTGCCTGATTTCATTATGTCTCTATTGCTATCTGCTTTCCTACATATATTCCCCAGTTCATCATTGTGACTGACTCTTCACATGTGCTGACATTTACATTCACACCCTAATAAATAACCTATTGCTAAAGAACTTTTGTTCCAAATCCTATACTCACTCTTCTTCCTAAACATACTAACTATCTTCTTAATCCTACCGAGTATCCCTTTTTGACTGGATGTTCTCGTCTACATTCAATCATTCAAGGTACAAGGTCTTATGCTATTTTATATTGATTTATCTGAGACATCGGTGCAGAATGTAATTCAACGCTAAGTATCACAATTAAGGGCCCAATGCCCTTCTGGGCTTCAAATCTTACTTAGATTTCTTTTTTCATACATATATTTCATCTCTATATTCTTAAAATAATCACAAGTTTCCAATACCATTATTCTTGCAGCAGAATAATTCCTAACCCAAATGGAACATGTTATTAACACTAACCATACACTGTTTGTGTTAATAACATGTTTACAGAAGAGCAGGGACAGTGTTGATCTTACAATACAGGAATGTAGTGGATCTTCCATCTGCTGAGAACCTCAAAGCTCCATGCAGAAATGATCACTGGAGAAGATGTAGGCAGGTATGAAGGACCTGAGAGAGCAAAAGTTATCTTCCATTGCAAACAACCTGGTCAGGATGAAGGGATGTTTCTGAATCAGCCTCTCTCATCTTAATGTAGAGAAGATGGACAAACCAAGACTGTGTGGAGAGCTGTTCCTGGTTCCCTATGGTTGATATACCATTCTAACTTGTGAAAGTGTCACAGGAAGTAGGAGCAGCCTCCATCTCATGGGACCGTTGGAAGAAACTCTTAGGACAAAGTGGTTGCCGAGGCAGTGATCTCATTCAGTTCCTGAAGGAAATGACCTCAAAGCACTTCCTTATTGATGGAACTCTCTGAACATGGGATCCAGGACGCCAGGCACCCAGATCCAGTCCCAGTCCCAGTCCCAGTGGTCTCACTTGTTTGGATTTACCAAGAACAGAATCAGTCTTTCTTGGTACCTACTAAGGTGAGGAAGCCAAATGCCTGGAAAGCTTGGAAGAGGGTTTTTTCCTGGAAAAGCAGGTAGTGGCTCACTCCTGGCTCCTGACAACTTCACAGAGTTGGCCAAGGAGACCAGATCTGAGACAGGACAGGACATTTCGGGGGAATATAGTATGGCCCACCAGTCAGAGGATACTCCGGATAGTCTCATACCTATTTGGGGGAAGAAGGTGTCATTGTCGGTGTGGGTGTGGGTTTGTGGTTTTGTCTCATGTTCTGAGAATAGGAAGAAAAGTCAGTTTGTTTGGTTTGGAGTGAACTGTTTTTAGTAAGTCGTTTAACAAGGCAAGTGTTTCTGGGTCTGTGTATCACACTGTGTCCGTGGTTGTAGACATTAGAAAAGAGAATGCATCAATGGATATGTCCTGTCTAGTAGAAAGCTTCCCAGCATTCATCCTGCCCATTTTATGAATGGACTGTGGATTGCCTTATTAATGGGCAATACCTGCTACCTTCTTAAGTTGCTGTTTTCCTCCAGAATTCTGGACACTCTCCAGAATAGGCTCATGGTTTTGTGTCTAAGTTATGTACCACACCCAAGCTCTGTGACAAGGCAATGTTCTGGATAGCTGAAGGAAATGACGAGCATCTGAGAAAACTCAGATATCAGTTGACCAGGAAAGTCTCAGTGGAGAAACCCTGCTTTGGGCCATTTGCTTACCTATTGTTCTGTTGCCCTGAGAGTCAGGAAGTCTTTGTCTCACACCACCCCTTTGTGAATCCTGAAGAAAATAGTTTTCAAATGGAAATAAATAGGCTTCACCTTTGGCTCTTTACTTAATTGATTTGGAAAGAGTTGTGTCTGAATCAGCCTCTTGGCCCAGTGTGATTCTTTGACTTAGATTCTCAGCACCTGATGGATCTAAAGAAAGATCCCATGTGTGCATCCAAATCAAAAATGGCAAAAAGAGCTGTAATTGTGGATGAAGTCTTCTGCCTTCCTCTGTAAGGTTCCTGAATTCCATCAAGTGCGAATAGGGATCATTTGGGTCAGATGAGTTCGTCAAAGCCCTTCTGAGGCTATCCCGTAGGTGCTTAGGTTTTCTCATCACTCCAATTCACATAAAGTATCTTTAAGTGACACTCAATAGGCCTCAAATGGGAAAAGTGGAGCAGTATGACAGGCAGGCCTTTTTGATCACTCCTGGTACAAAGGAAGGGTGTCCAGGCCACCCTGAATTTAGGCAAATGAGGAGCAACGGAGCTTATTTTGGACACTGTCTTGGGCTGCGTCCCTCATGGACACCTCCAGCCAGAGGTTATGATGAGTGTCAATATGGAAGAAGATGAGGACCATGTGGGAGAATTTCGGTTTTATTGTGGTCATTTGTGTGGCAGTTGGAAGAGATGACTGGGTCCACCTGGGCTTGAACTCTGGTGTGATTCCCCTTAGAGACTGAGTTCTGGAACTCACCTCAGAGAAGTATTGCTATGAATTGTGTTGGGATTTGAGGAAGCCACGCATGAGAGTCATCCTTGGAAACTGAGATGAAGGCCCAGGGTAGCTTTCCACAGGGCACTCTGATCTCAACCAGGATATCACATGATTTTATTCTGAAAGACTTGGAAGCCATTGTTGAGAGTCAAAACAGACAATGACATCACATTTTAGACCTCAATGGCCCTGGCTTCATGTGACCTTTTGGCCACTCTTTGGGAAGCCTTGCCTGTGAGAATTCTCCAGAACTTACATTGAAATGAGTTTCCTCAACATTTAATGGTTCCTGAATGAATTGAAACCCACAGTGCATCCAACTTCATCCGTGAAAAATGGCTAGATAAATACCATGAAAATTTTCAATTTCCCATGACCAGGTGGCACTGGAGAACCATTGGATATTCTGTTGCTGATCATGAGTGTACCAGACAGTGCCTTGATTGATTGGGTTTCATGAAAATAAGTTGGAGCCTGCTGAGTAGTTGTCCTAGAGTAGTGGTTGGCAGGTGTGTGAAAAAACATCTGGTGGGGCCATGTGGATCTGCCATTGGCTTCCAAATGGCTTGTGACTGACATGGTGCAATCAGCAGACCCTCCTATGCAAAGGCATCTTGTTATATGGTGACGTTTCAGGGCAATGTTTACAATCAGTTTGCTATGTTTAAGGGGGCAAGTTATGTGGGATAGAAGCCTGGTTGGTGCATTCTCCCGCATACCCTAATGCACCACGCCTGAGAGAACTCGCTCCAGCACTGTGTCCCAGTTGAACTCCTTGGATTCCATGAAGCAATTACTAAACTCCCAATGCAACAGCAATAAACACATATAGAATCCTACCTGGTACCACACCTACATTCTTGTGAGGTGAACGACTTGGCAGATACAAATTGTGAGAGAAGATCACTCCTCCTAAACCCTATTGGAACTGAAAATATAACCAATGGGTGAGCTTCCTAGTTTTACAACATTATATATAAATCCATGTTCAGTAAAATGAATATTTTTAGATCTGTGAATGATATATATTTCATGATGAATTTCGAATAGCATATATATTGCTAGTTTTCAATGTGTGTGTGTGTATGTATATATATGTGTGTTTGTATGTATATATATGTGTGTGTGTGTGTATATATATATATATATATATATATATATATATATATATATATATACATACACACATTCTCCAGATTTTTCAAAATATGAAATATTTGTATCTTAATATACACTTCCTTAATTCATTCATATTCATGTATGTGGATTTATGATCATCTTTTCTAAATATTATTCTCAGAAATATTCATCCACCTGAAATACTTTTTTGTTTTTAGTACTGAAAACTAACTTCAGTGAATGTTGCATACAAATCCTAATATATCTAGAGTAACTGACCCAGTTTAACCTCAATGCAAGAAGATTCATATGGAACATGATGTGTATTTTGATGTTCATTTTAATTCAACACTGGTACATTACTATTTCTTCAGTTTATGCACATCATAGGATGTATATTTCATCAAAAAGATCACAAAATTATAGGCGTTTTTTCACTTTCAATCACTTCCTACTTTAGAACACATGTATTCTTCCATATTTCTTGACTGGTCTTCTCAAGATTCTTTTTTACAAACACATTATTTTCGATTTTTATAATCACATTGAAGCAAAACTCACACACCCTTCATGATAAACCATAACCCTAATATTAACATTGATGTATAACTTGTTGGAATGAATGATTGTATATCAATATACGATTTTTTATATTTTCAGATATCAATTCAATCCACCATTTAAAGTGGAACCAGTTATATTACTTATTCACAGTTGGTCTATTCATGCATTATCTCTATATTCATAGACACCGGGTACACCTGTTTGTACCGCAAATACTAATTTATAAGTCTTCAAAATATTGCTCCCAAAAATGGTGGAAGAAATACTTATGTCACCCGATCTATATATACATGTTATCACAGTAATATTCTGGACACAAAATTCAAAGGTCAAACTTATATTTGTACCAAAGCCTAAATGGAAAGTGAACATGGATTACTAAAAACATCAATGTCCAATTTGCCTATTGCTCTCAAATATCAATCCTATTGATGACTACATATTCGTTTCTTCCTAAGATTATATATTCAAACTCAACCCTGTTGAAAATGTCTAATCCTATCACTGACTTTATACTTTTCCTGATTTTGTAATGTCTGTATTGATATCTGCATTCCAACATATTTTCTCCAATTCATCATTGTGACTGACTCTTCACTTGTGTTGACATTTACATTCACTCTGTAACCGAAACCCTATTGCTAAAGAACTTTTGTTCCAAATTTTATACTCACTCTTCTTCCTAAACCTACCGACTATCTTCCTAATTTTACCGACTATCACTTTTGAATGGATGTTCTCATCTACATTCAATCATCCAAGTAAATGTAGGGCGAGTGTCAGAGGATGAGACCACCAAGAGACTATCTCATGCAACAGAAAGGGTTTATTTGGGGTCCAGAATGCTGGGGCTTAGAGCTCACTTGAATAGAGCAGAGAGCCCTGAGAACATCTTAAGCAGAACTTATATAATTTTCTTGGAGAGGGCAGGGAGGGAAGTTTATTGATGGGTCAGGGGGAGTTAGCGGTTTGTGTGTAAACGCGTGAGTGAGTACATTCTGCAGTTTGGCAGTTGGGGACAGCACATTCTGGGAACAACATTAGAAAACATTTCTCAACATTTCAACAGTGTTTTGTTAAGTATACAGAAAAACAGGAAGTGACAAGTACATATTTTATTAACATTTCATTCCCCACTTCTTCTTCTGGCTACTTTTAATCATAAAAGTGATTGTTGGGGGGTGTCACATTTTATGTATGCTAGTGGGGTATTAACATAAGTTTAACTTGTCCAATTTGAGCTTGGAGAAAAGAAATTACATGGTTGAGAAACAGGGTTTTATAGTAAGCAATAAAATGAGGATTATTATTGGACCGGCCAGGGTTGATTAAAACGTAGTTAACCAGTGGGACTGTGTAAACCAAGACTCAAACCACCAATTTTGGGTCTCTATCTCTCTTTGATGCTCTTCAAGGCATCTTTTTAATTTACTCATAGGGTTTGTTACAACTCCAGTATGGTCGACATAAAAAAAAAAAAAATTCTTTCCTCAATGCAGCACAAAGGCTCCCTTCTCTCATGAAATGGAGGTCCAAACCTCGACTTTTCTGTAAAACAACTTCAAAGAGAGAGGTAAAAGATTCCTGCAAAGTTGTGATGGAATTTTCTAATATCTTTAAGTTTTGATCTATTGCTTCTTCTAATTGGGTCATTTGTTGTGTCCCATGGACCAGGGCAGTGGTTCCTGTGCGAACCCAGGCAGCAACTCCTATTCATAATAGAATGGCTAAGGTGAGAGATATATGTTCCCAACTGAACCGGGTTGTATGCCCCTCTATTTGATCTTCCAATGAACCTGCGTCATAATAGAGCACTCTGGGAAACATCTGCACCATTAAACAATTAATCACTTCTGTTGACCATTTCATAAAAACATAAACAACGTTTAAGTATATAGAATTATATTGTTGTAGGGACGGACAAGGCAAGGCACCTAAGATAGCACCAAAGACAAGGAAACAGTCATATTTGGTTGCAACCAGATTCAGAGGGCATTGCTCCTGTTGTAATCAATTAATCCCCTGAAACCCAAGTTTAGGTAGTTTCAGAATTTTGTACCCAACATGTAAGGGAAGGGGCTCTGAAGTTCACAGTCTGCAGAAGTTCACAAAGAGCAGTTTTTGTTTCTGATTTTTCCTCAGTTCTGGGCAAGTTAAATTTTTAAGGACACCTGGGTGGGGGAGAGCTTTTTTTTCCCTTTTTTTCCCCCTGCCAGCTGTTTCCATGGAGCCCAGTTTGTAACTTATTCATCTTAGCAATGTAGCCATCTCTATGAAGCCCCAGCTAAAGGACAGAAGCCTTGATCACATATGTTGTGAAAAACTAGTAAGGGTGTGTCTAGCTCAGGAGTGCTGATTTTTTTCAGCCAGTTGCCAGGTAGACCAGGGCAACACAAAAAGAGGAAGTTTATCTACACTGAACTCTTTTATAGGGACTCTTTTGCTGAAAGTCCTAAAGTTAGCCATGGTGAAAACTTCTGGATAAGGTCAGTTAAGACTTTCCTGTGGGCCTGGTACAGAGGGGGAAGACGGGGAATGCAGGGCTGAGAGCAGCTCTTTGGATCTGAGAATGAGGAAGGAGAGATGTAAAAAAATAATGGAAAAGGGTTTTGAGATCTTCCTAGCAACAAAAACATGAGTAGTAGAACGGGTAGAACAGAGCGGGAGATGGGAGTGAGTATCCCAAAAAGCCTGTAAGGGACTTTAAATTCTTAGTAACCTGTTTTCAGTGATGGCAAAGCAACTTTAAAGGCCATTTTCATTACATCTTGGATAGGGGTCTGAGGGCTCTTCTCAGCTGGTTTGAGCTTTGGGTTAGCTGGTAAGAGGACCTGGTGGGACCCAGTGTGGGCACTGACAGGAGAAGAGAGGAGTGAGTGAGTGGAGGGTTACCTCAGTACCTGCTACCTCAGCAAGGGGGCAATGGTCTGAGAAACGCTGGAGGTTTGGGTTTTTAATATAGTAATTGGAGGGGAGAAATCAAGTTGATGATGTGGGAGTGACAACAGAGAGTCTAGAGCAGAAGGCTGAGGGTGAGCATGTATTGGAGAAGCATAGTTCACGATGTGAGCAAAGGAGAGAAAAGGCCTCCACATAGAGGAATCTCCTTTCACCCTTTTGAGCACTTGCAGAAGTAAAAAAGGTCACACAGAATTTGAGGATCTAGAGACCCCTCTGGGGGCCATCGGTTTTGGTTTTCTAATTGGTAATATGGCCAATGCTGTGTAGAGAATTTCATGAGTAGTTTGGGTTCCATGTGGCAGTCCCTGTATGCTCACATCCCCATGACTTACGGAAGATGTCGGTGTTCCCCGCAAACAGCCTTGACTGTTTGTGGCTTTGATAGTACACTGGGCAAACATAGTAATCTAGGCTAGCCAACCAGCATCTGGCTCGCGGGTCCCTACATCAATAATGTTTGTTTCCATTATCTATGGTATGGAAGGAATTTAATGGAATTTTAGTGGGATCCTCTTCATTAGGGATATCCCAATCGGGAAGACCTATACGCAGCTGACAAATGTCTGGCTGGAGAGATGGCCACCAGGTCCCTAAGCGGGCTGTATGCAAGATAGACCATACTTCCGTTCCAGTAGGATTTGTGATCAGCCATCGCTGCTGAACAGGCTTATGAGGGTTAGGACTACTGGTGGTCAAGGGGAGAGTCTATAGCCTTATCCACACAGCGAATCCACAATTTGAAAGGGTTTCCAGTCTTTTCCAGTTTCCAGCCAGAGTCTGGACAGGGCACAGGCTTGAGATGAGAGGTAGGGATGCAGGAAGTGATTTTGACTTCCTTTACCCTGTAGGTGTTATAAGTAGCACCTGGTATGGTCCTTTTCAGCGGAGTTCCAGGGATGACACCAGATGTCGTCTTACATAGACGAAGTCTCTACTTGATATCGCTGTAGAGTCCCCTCATCCCCAGGTTGGTAGGCAGTGGCCATCTGTTTTCACAGGTATCCCTGAGTTCTTTCAAGAGCTTTAAGTCTGTTAAGCAAGGGGGTGTGGAAGGAATTGTTAGGTCTTAGAGTTGGGGTAGGTCCCTTACTGGAGGAGGGACACCATAGAGAATTTCACAGGGTGTGAGGTTACACAAAGAAATAGATTGAGTATTTCTTGCATGAAACAGTACATAAAGCAGGAGCATAGTCCAATCTTTTATGCCGGTCTCTAAGTTTAATTTCGTTATGGTCTCTTTAATGGTTGTATTCATTCTTTCTACCTGTCGTGAACTCGGGGGTCTGTAAACACAATGTAATTTCCAATTAATCCCCAGGGTCCTTGCTAACCTCTGAGTTACCTGGGCCACGAACGCCGGTCCATTATCAGACCCTATTACTTTAGGCAGGCCGTACCTTGGAAAAATATCTTCCAGGATCTTCTTGACCACCATTTGCGCTGTTTCATTTTTTTTCTTTTCTTTTCTTTTTTGGGCGGGGGGAAGGCTTCAATCCATCCTGAAAATGTATCTACAAAGACTAGGAGATATTTAAGTCCATTCCTTGCTGGCTTAATTTCAGTAAAGTCCACTTCCCAGAATTGTCCTCGTCTGGTTCCTCGTAGGTGCTTTCCTGCAGGAAGCTTGGAAAGGTAAGAATTAACCAATTGATGGGCCCAACAGGCTTTTGTTATCCATTCAGTTGTTTCCTTTCACTGTGAGGTGGTTAATGGAAAACTCTGTTCTTGATCCTTCAGAAATGAATGCAGTTTCTTTGAACCAAGGTGAGTGATTTGTTGTACATTTTCTACTGACATAGTTAGAGCCGTGATTATAGGAGTTTTTACTGAAGGATTTCGAAATTCCACTTGGGGGCCTTCAGGGTAAAAAGTTATTTTGGCCCAGAGCTTTGTGAGCAGATCTCTGCCAATCAATGGGGCCGTGCATTCTGGGATTACTAGGAATGAGTGATGGATTTTTCCTTTCCCCTGGTCCATGGTCCTCTTAGTTTTCCAAGCCCGATATTTACTGCCATTAGCCCCTTGAATTAGAGACCTTTTATTTGATAGAGGTTCCAATGGGGCCTTAAAGGCAGAATATCTTGCCCCTGTATCCACTTCAAAGTATACTGGGGTCCCCTCCACTTCAAAAGTTACCCTGAGCTCGGGGAGAGGATCTGAGCCCCGACTTTCTTAGTAATCCTACAGAGTCAGAATGTCCAGCTGGCCTGGCTGTCTCTTTCTAGGGCACTCTTTAGCCCAGTGTCCTTTTTTTTAGAGTAGGCACATTGAATTGAGGCCAGGGGTGGCCTCTTGTGTGGGCCCCGGTGTCCCTTCCTGTCTCCATGTTTCTTAATTTCTGGTCTATTTGTTGTTGTGACCAGGATCTTAGTCAATGCCTTAGTCTGTCTTTTGTTTCTTTTATCCTCCCTTTGCTCCCTAGTCTTCCTCAGTTTCTCTCTTATAGTATACCTTCTTGGCTTCTCTGACTAAACCTCTCAAAGTCATATCTTGTAATCCATCTAAGCATTGTAACTGTCTTTTAATATCCAGAACAGCTTGCCCAATAAAGGCCACCATGACAGATGCCTTTTGATTCTCTCCCTGAGGATCGAAAGGATTAAATATGCTATATGCCTCCATAATTCTCTGTAGGAACATGGAGGGACATTCATCAGTCCCTTGAATAATCTCTCTTACCTTGGCCAAAATAGTTGGTCGCCTAGCGGCCACTAAGATACCCACTATTAGAGCCCGGCAATAAGAGGAAGGATGCTCATTACCTTCACAGGTTTTGGGGTCCCAGTTGGGTCGGTGCAAGGGAAAGGTGGCTTTGCATATGTTGGGAAGTTTTGTCGGTCACCCATCTGGTCCGAGAATATTTTTTTCTAGAATCCAGGAAGATTCTCTTTTGTTCCTCTGTCATGAAGAGAGTCCCTAGGAGTTGTTGGCAGTCATCCCAAGTAGGCTGGTGTGAAAACATCAATGACTCAACCACACCTGAGACCCAGGTGGGGTCCTCGGTAAAAGGGGGATTGTTATTTTTCCAGTTATTTAGGTCTGAAGAGGAGAAAGGTAAATACCGGTAGGCTTGCATTTTTCCCCCATGGTTGTCATCAATCATTGTTCCTTAGAAATGGAGAGGGAGCATCACGTGAGTTCCAGGGATTTCAATCCTTCAACGCCGGCAAATTCCTTTAGCCGGGCCAGCAACCTCCAGGAAAGGAGGGGCTGTGTTTTCCGCAGGGGAGTTATCTGGAGTGCGCTGGGCTCGCTTAGCTTTCTCCAATGGCGGAGAGGCTGAGACAGCAGCAGGGGAATTACTTAGAAGGTGTTGGGGGTTGGGGGACGAGGGCAGGGAATAAGTAGTAGAACGAGAGTCCAGTAGAGTCAAATCTTGTGACTCAGGGAGAACAGAGGTTGAAGGAGGAGGAGAAGCAGAAGGTTTGAGAGAGCATGACGGAAAGAGTAGGAGCGGGGGCAGGGGCAAGGAAAAGCTTCACACATGGAGGAGGAGAATTGCAGAGGTCCTGCAAAGTTAAGATATATGTCTCTTGATCCTGATGTCTATGTGGCGCTGGCTGAAAGTCAATATCTCTGACTTTTTAAATTAGTGGGAAGTAGAAAGATCCTTCTAGGGGCCATCTGAATCCAAAGGTGGGCCATTCTGAGGCACAGAGAGTCTGCCAGGTCCAGCGTTTTACTGAAAAAGAAAGATTCTGAGCCCTTAAGCGGACTTTGGTGCAATGATCAAGGGTCAGCAAAAGAGGCATTGAAGTGCTCAATCCCATAATGAAAGATAAACAATCAGTAAAAGCAACGACACACGACACAGACAAGACAATACAATAAAGACAGGCAATGGACGTCCAACACTGAGACCAGGACTGAGTAGCCGGCAAAACCCGATGGGCTGGCAATACCGAATCTGAAACAAAATATCACTGAGTCGAGGAGACTATTGTTCCTCGATTTCCCGAGTCCTCTGGGGAGTCCCCCAGTGACGTGGCCTGTGGCTCTATGACATGTCTCTCAGCCACCGTCGGAGAGAGCTCACACTCTTCATCAACAGCCATTTGCCAAGCCCTAACCTGAAACCTGAAACTAGAAAGAGGCACCTTACATACCCCGAGAGGAGCCCGTTGGGGTCTCTCTTCTGCTGCTGCTGGATCTCAGTGGAACCTCCATATGTAAATGTCAGGCGAGCGTCCGGGGAAGAAACCACCAAGAGACTGTCTCATGCAAAAGCAAAGGGTTTATTATGGGTCCAGCATGCTGGGGCTCAGAGTTCACTTGAATAGAGCAGAGAGCCCTGAGAACAGCTTAAGCAGAGCTTATATACTTTCCTTGGAGAGGGCAGGGCAGGATGTTTATTGATGGGTCCGGGCGAGTGAGCTGTTTGTGGGCAACCGGGTGAGGAATTACTTTCTGCAGTTTGGCAGCTGAGGACAGCACATTCTGGGAACAAGACTAGCAAACATTTCTCAAGATTTCAACATTGTTTTATTAAGCATACAGAAAACAGGAAGTGATAAGTACCTATTTTATTAACCTTTCACTACGGACTACACTTTGCCAGATTTCCTAATGTCTCTATTGATATCTGCTTTCCTACATATTTTCCCCAGTTCATCATTGTGACTGACTCTTCACATGTGGTGACATTTACATTCACTCTATACCCGAAACCCTATAGCTAAAGAACTTTTGGTCCAAATCCTATGCTCACTCTCCTTTCTAAACCTACCGACTATCTTCCTAATCCTACTGATTATCCCTTTTTGACTGGAAGTTCTCTTTGACAATCAATCATCCAAAATACACGGACCTTTGCCATTGTATATTGATGTATCTGAGACATCTGTGCAGAAAATAAATCAAAGCTCAGTATCACAATCAAGGTCCCAATGCTCTTCTGGGCTTCAAATCTTACCTAGATTTCTGTTTTCATACTTAATTTTCACCTATATATTCTTGTAAATATCGCAGGTTTTCAATACCATTATTCATCCAGCAGAATGATTCCTAATGCAAATTGAACCTGTTATTAACCCTAACCATACACTGTTCCCTCAATCTAACTTTACAGAAGAGCAGGGACAGAGTAGGTCTTACAATACAGGAATGTAGGGGAACTTCCTATTGCTAAGAAACTCAAAGGTACATGCAAAAATGATCCCTGGAGAAGTTGTAGGCAGCTATGAAGGAACTGAGTGAGCAAAAGTCATCTTCTCTTGCAAACAACCTGGTCAGGATGAAGGGATATGTCTGAATCATCCTCTCTCTTCTTAATGTAGAGAAGAAGGACCAAACCAGGCTGTGTGGAGAGCTGTTCCCGGTTGCCTATGGTTAATATACCATTCTAACTTGTGAAACTGTCACAGAAAGTAGGGGCAGCCTTCATTTCAGGGGACCCTTGTAAGCAACTGTTAGGACAAAGTGGTTGCCAAGGGTGTGAGCTCATTCAGTTCCTGAAGGAAGTGACCTCAGACCTCACCTCACATCCTTGGTGATAGAACTCTCTGAACTTGGGATCAAGGAAGCCAGGCACCCAAATCCCATTCCAGTCCCAGTAGCAGTGGTCTCACTTCTTTGGATTTACCAAGGACAGAATCAGTCTTTGTTGGTACCTACTGATATGAGGATGGCCAAAAGCCAGGAAAGCTGTGAAGAGTGGCCTTTCCTGAGAAAGCAGGTAGTGGATCACCACTGCCTCCTGACAACTTTACAGAGTTGGCCAAGGAAACCAGATCTGAAACAGGGCAGGCAATTTCAGGGGAACATAGTATGGCCCAATAGTCAGAGGACACTCCGGATAGTCAGAGACCTACTTGGGGGAAGAAGGTGCTTTGTGGGTGTGGGTGTGTGTTTGTGCTTTTGTCTCATGTTCTCAGAATAGGTAGGAATGGTGGTTTGTTTGGTTTGGAGTGAACTGTTTCTAATAAGTGATTTGATAAGGCAAGTGTTTCTATGTCTGAGTATCCCATTGGGTCCGTGGTTGTAAACATTAGAAAAGAGAATGCATGAATGGATGTGTCCTGTCTGGTAGAAAGCTTCCCAGCATTCATCCAGCCGAATATATGAATGCACTGTGGCTTCCCTTATCGATGCGCAACACCTGCTATTTTCCCAATGTCTGGTTTTATTTTTGAATTCTGGCCACTCTCCAGAATAGGCTCATGGTTTTGTGTCCAAGCGAAGTACCACCTTCAAGCTCTGTGACATGGCCATGTACTGGATAGCTGAAGGGAATGGCGAGCAACTAAGAAAACTCAGATATCAGTGTGACCAGTAAAGTCTCAGTGGAAAAACCGTGCTTTGGGCCTTTTGCGTACCTTTTGTTCTATTTCCCTGTATTTCAGGAATTTCTTTGCCTCAGGCCACCCCTTTGTGAAGCTGGAAGAAAACATTTTTCAAATGGAAATGAATCTGCCTCACCTGTGGCTCTTTGCCTAATTGCTTTAGAAAGGGGTGTGTCTGAATCAGCCTCTTGGCCCTGTGTGAGGCTTTGGCTTAGATTCTTAGCACCTGATCGATATAAAGAAAGATCCCATGTGTGAATCCAAAACCGAAATGCCCAAAAGAGGAGTCATTGAGCATAAAGTCTCTTGCCTTCCACTGTAAGGTTCCTGATCTCCATCAAGTGAGAATAGGGATCCTTTGGGTCAAATGATTTCTTCAAAGCCCTGCACATGCTAGCCCAGAGGTGCTTGTGTTTTCTCATGACTCCAATTCACATAAAGATTCTAAACCCCACTGTCAGTAGGCCTCAAATTGGAGAAGCAGAGCAGTATTACGGCAGGCCTATTTGATCACTCCTGGGTCACAGGAAGGGTGTCCAGGCCACCCTGACACTAGGAAAATAAAGGGCAAGGAAGCCTATTTTGGACCCTGTCTTGGGCTGTGTCCTTCATGGAAACTTCCAGGCAGAGGTTAAGATGAGTGTCTATATGCAATAAGATGAGGGTCATGTGGGAATGTTTTGGTTTAATTTTGGTCATTTGTGTTGGGGTTGGAAGAGATGAGTAGGTCAACCAGGACTTGAAATCTGGTCTGATTCCCCTTAGAGACTGAGTTATGGAACTGAACTCAGAGAAGTATTGGCATGAATTGTGTTGAGTTTTTAGGAGGCCACACATGAGACTCGCCCTTGGAAACTGAGACCTAGGCCGAGGGTGGCTTTCCACAGAGCACTGGGAATCTCACCCAGGATATCACAAGATTTTATTGTGAAAGACTTGGCAGCCAGTCAAAACACACATAGACCTCACACTGTAGACCTCAATGGGCCTGGCTTCATGTGACCTTTTGGCTACTCTTTGGGAAGACTTGCCTGTGAGTGTCCTCCAGAGATTTCATTGAAATGAGCTTCCTCACAATTTAATGGTTCCTAAATGAATTGAAACCTACAGTGCCTCCAACTTCCACCTTGAAAAATGGCTAGATAAATACCATGAAATTTTTGAAATTCCTATGACCAGGTGGCACTGGAGAACCTTTGTATGCCCTGTTGCTGATCATGAGTGTACCAGAAAGTGCCCTAATTGACTGAGTTTCATTAAATTGGTGTAGAACAGAGATGCCAGTAAGTTGAATACTCCTCAATTGTAGGCGCAAGCTGTGGTGTGCAGGTTTGTGATAAAACATCCGTGGTGGGGCCATGTGGATCTGCCATTGCTTCCAAATGGCATGTGACTGACGTGGTGCAGCCAGGAAATTCTTATATGTAAATGCATATTGGTATATGGAGAATTTTTAGGGCAATGTTCAGAATCAGGTTGCAATGGACAAGGGGACAATCTATGTGGGCTAGAAGCCTGGTTGGTGCATTCTCTTGCAGACCGTGACCCACTACACATGACAGTACTCCCTCCAGCACTGTGTCCCAGTTCAACTCCTTGTATTTCGTGAAGAAAATACCAAACTCCCAGTGCAGCAGCAAGAAACACCACGAAAAGTGGAGAATGACCAAATGCCCTCACAGTCCACACGGGGAGACTCTTAGACCCCAGTGGTCACAGTTTACCTACAAAGAGATAATTCAGTACTGTAGCCTAGTGTTCATTGGAAAATAAGAAACCACGTCCTCCAGGTCACATAGATGTAGACCCAGCTCTGATGGTCTCACTAGAAAGAAAGCTAAAGCTCCTGACAACAACATATATTTTGAGTTCCCAACCTCAGAGGCAGTTTCTCAAGAAGTCTTTAGGCCAGCAGAGCTCCAAGTTTGTGGAGTGTTTACCTTGTCCCTTACATTTGGAAACTCCTCTACCACATCCAAGGTTGTGAACTCCTTTGCATTTTCCATTCCAGATATATATTCAAAGATTTTCTAACTCTTCTCCTCTAATTGTGTCTTATTTGGGGCGAAGGTAATGTGAAGCCATTGTTCTGGATGAGAGTGGGTAATTTATTGTGTAGCCCATATTTGCATACACATTGGATTCATTTTCCTTTTTTCCATTCAAAATACTGAATCCCTGACACTAACCCATACCCTACTAGACTCTGACTACTAATCCTACTATGATGGAGAATAATAACACAAACAGAATAGAAATACAAGCCGTTCAGAGGAGGCATGGTGTATAGTTGGACTTGCCTTTTGCATGATAAAGCGTAGGTGTTATATGTCTAGTCCATTTTTCATTGAAATAGTTCTCTATGTGTTTTTTTCCTTTAATTTTTATTGTTGGTTGTTCAAAATTTACCTATTTCTTGACATATCATATTTCACACTTTGATTCAAGTGGGTTATGAACTCCCATTTTTACTCCGTATACAGGTTTCAGCATCACATCTGTTACACATCCACTGTTTTACGTATTGCAATACTAGTGTCTGTTGTAGTCTGCTGTCTTTCCTATCCTCTACTATCCCCCATCCCCTCTTCTCCCATCTTCTCTCTCTACCCCATCTACTGTAATTCATTTCTCCCCCTTGGTTTTTTCCCCCCTTTTCCCTCACTTCCTCTTGTATGTAATTTTGTATAACCATGAGGGTCTCCTTCCATTTCCATGCAATTTCCCTTCTCTTTCCTTTTCTCTTCTACCTGTCACCCCTGTTTAATCTTAATCTTCTTCTCATGCTCTTCCTCCCAAATCTGTTCTTAGTTACTCTCCTTATATCAAAGAAAACTATTGGCATTTGTTTTTTTAGGGATTGGCTAGCTTCACTTAGCATAATCTGTTCTAATGCCATCTATTTCCCTGCAAATTCTATGATTTTGACATTTTTTAATGCAGAGTATTACTCCATTGTGTATAAATGCCACATTTTTTTCCATTCATCTATTGAAGGGCATCTAGGTTGGTTCCACACTCTTGCTATTTTGAATTGTGCTGCTATGAACATCAATGTAGCAGTGTCCCTGCAGCATGCACATTTTAGGTCTTAGGGAATAGACCGAGAAGGGGAATAGCTGGGTCAAATGGTGGTTCCATTCCTAGCTTCCAAGAAATCTCCATACTTCTTTCCAAATTGGCTGCACCAATTTGCAGTCCCACCAGCAATGTACAGGTGTACCCTTTTCCCCACATCCTCGCCAGCACTTGTTGTTTGACTTCATAATGGCTGCCAATCATACTGGAGTGAGATGGTATCTTAGGGAGGGTTTGTTTTCCATTTTTCTGACTGCAAGAGATGGTGAGCATTTTCTCATGTACTTATTGATTGATTGTATGTCCTCATCTGAGAAGTGTCTGTTCAGGTCCTTGGACCATTTGTTGATTGGGTTATTCGTCTTCTTATTGTTTAATTTTTTGAGTTCTTTGTATACTCTGGATATTAGGGCTCTATCTGAAGTGTGAGGAGTAAAGATTTGTTCCCAGGATGTAGACTACTTATTTACCTCTCTTATTGTTTCTTTTGATGAGAAAAATCTTTTTAGTTTGAGTAAGTCCCATTTGTTGATTCTAGGTATTAACTCGTGTGCTAATGGTGTCCTATTGAGGAATTTGGAGCCCAACCCCACAGTATGTAGATCATAGCCAACTTTTTCTTGTATCAGATGCTGTGTCTCTGATTTGATATCAAGCTCCTTGATCCATTTTGAGTTAACTTTTGTGCATGGCGAGAGAAATGGATTCAGTTTCATTTTGTTGCATATGAATTTCCAGTTTTCCCAGAACCATTTGTTGAAGATGCTATCCTTCCTCCATTGCATGCTTTTAGACCCGATTGGCATTGCATTTAACATATAGAGAACTTTTGGTTATATTGCCATTTTGATGATGTTAGTTCTGCCTATCCATGAACATAGTATATTTTTCCACCTTCTAAGATCTTCTTCTATTTCTCTCTTTAGGGTTCTGTAGTTTTCATTTTATAAGTCTTTTACCCTTTTTGTTAGGTTGATTCCCAAGTATTTTTTTTGTGTGTGTGTGGATATTTTGAATGGAGTTGTTGTCCTCATTTCTATTTCAGAGGATTTGTTGCTGATATACAGGAATGCCTTTGATTTACGCATATTGATTTTATATCCTGCCACTTTGGTGAATTCATTTATTACCTCTAATAGTTTCTTTGTATACCTTGCTGGGTCTGCTAAGTATAGAATCATGTCATCTGCAAATAGTGATAATTTACGTTCTTCTTTTCCTATTTTTATGCCTTTGATTTCTTTAATCTCTCTAATTGCTCTGGCCAGTGTTTCGAGAACTATGTTGAACAGAAGTAGTGAGAGAGGGCATCCCTATCTTCTTCCAGATTTTAGAGGGAATACCTTCAATTTTTCTCCATTCAGAATGATGCTAGCCTGAGACTTAGCATAGATTGCTTTTACATTATTGAGGTATGTTCCTGTTATCCCTAGTTTTTCCAGAGTTTTGAACATAAAGGGATGCTGAACATTGTCAAATGCTTTTTCTGCATCTATCGAGATGATCAAATGGTTCTTATTTTTAAGTCTATTTATGTGATGAATAACATTTATTGATTTCTGTATAATGAAGCAGCCTTGCATCCCAGGGATGAATCCTACTTGATCATGGTGCACAATTTTTTTAATATGTTTTTGTATCTGATTCGCCACAATTTTATTGAGGATTTTTGCATTTTTCCTGAAATAGCTTGAAAAGTATTGGTATTAGTTCCTCTTTAAAGGTTTTGTAAAACTCTGCTGTATACCCATCCGGTCCTGGGCTTTTCTTAGTTGGTAGTCTTTTGATGGTTTATTCTATTTCCTCAATTGTTATGGGTCTGTTTAGGTTGCCTATATCCTCCTGACTAAATCTGGGCAGATTATATGACTGAGAAATTTATCGATGCCTTCACTATCTTCTATTTTATTGAAAAATAAGAATTCAAAATAATTTCGGATTATCTTCTGTATTTCTGAACTATCTGTTGTGATACTGAGTTCTCCCTCTTCTTTTCTTTGTTAGCTTGGCTAAGGGTCTGTCGTTTTGATTTATTTTTTCAAAGAACCATCTTTTAGTTTTGTCAATTTTTTCAATTGTTTCTTTTGTTTCGATTTCATTAATTTCAGCTCTAATTTTAATTATTTCTTGCCTTCTACTTATTTTGCCGTTGTTTTGCTCTTCTTTTTCTAGGATTCGGAGATGAAGTATGAGATCATTTATTTGTCGTTTTTTTTTCCTTTTTTTAAGGAATGAAATCTAAGCAATGAATTTTGTTCTTAGAACTACTTTCAATGTGTCCCATAGATTCCGATATGTTATGTCTGTGTTTTCATTTATCTCTAAGAATTTTTTAATTTCCTCCTTGGTGTCTTCTATAACCCATTGATCATTCAGTAACTTATTTTTCATTCTCCAAGTGATACATGATTTTTCCTTCTTTCTTTTATCGTTGATTTTCAGTTTCATTTCATTATGATCAGATAAGATGCCTGGTATTATATCTACTCCTTTATATTGTCTAAGAGTTGCTCTGTGACATAATATATGATTTATTTTTTGAGAAGTATCCATGTGCTGCTGAGAAAAAAGTGTAGCTGCTTGATGTTGGGTGGTATATTCTATATATATCATAAGTCTGGGTTATTAATTGTGTTTTGGGTTCTATAGTTTCATTATTCAACTTTTGTTTGGAAGATCAGTCCAGTAGTGAGAGAGGTGTGTTTGAGTCTCCCATGAGTATTGTATGGTGGTCTATTAGACTCTTGAACTTGAGAAGAATTTGTTTAATGAACATAGCTGCACCAATGTTTGGGGCATATATATTTATGATTGTTATGTCTTGTTGGTGTATGGTTTCCTTGAGAAGTATGTAGTGTTGCTCTTTATCCCTTTTGATTAACTTTAGCTTGAAATCTATTTTATTTGATATGAGTATGGACACTTCTGCTTGTTTCCGAAGTCCATTTGGGTGATATGATTTTTCCCAACTTTTCACCTTCAGTCTATGTATATCTTTTCCTAACAAATGTGTCTCCAGTAGGGAGCATACTGTTGGGTCTTGTTTTGTGATCCATTCTACTAGCCTGTGTCTCTTAATTGGTGAGTTTAAGCCATTAACATTTAGGGTTATTATTGAGATATGGGTTGTTCTTCCAGCCATATTTGTATATTTATGTTACTAAACATGGTTTTTTTCCTCCTTGATTATTTTCCCCCCTTTACTGTCCTACCTCCCACTGTTGGTTTTCATTGTTATTTTCCATTTCCTCTTCCTGTAGTGTTTTGCCAAGGATGTTTTGAAGAAATCGTTTTCTAGCTGCAAATTCTTTTAACTTTTGTTATCATGGAAAGTTTTAATTTCATCTTCTATCCTGAAGCTTAATTTCGCTAGATACACAATTCTTGGATGGAATCCATTTACTTTCAGTGTTTGAAAAATGTTATTGCAGGATCTTCTAGCTTTCAGAGTCTGTGTTGAAAGATCAGCTGTTATCCTGATTGGTTTACCACTAAATATAATCTGCTTCCTTTATCTTGTAGCTTTTAAAATTCTCTCCTTTTTTCTGTATGTTGGGCATCTTCGTTATAATATGTCTAGGTGTGGATCTCTTATAATTTTGCACATTTGGCATGCTGTAAGCTTCTAGGATTTGCGATTCTGTCTCATTCTACAAGTCTGGGAAGTTTTCTCTTTTATTTCATTGAATATATTGCTCATTCCTTTTGTTTGGACCTCTATACCTTCCTGTATCCCAATGACTCTTAAGTTTGGTCTTTTTATGTTATCCCATATTTCTTGGATGTTCTGCTCATGGTTTCTTAAAAGTCTTCCTGAGCTGTCTGTGTTCTTTTCAAGTTGAAATAATTTGTCTTCATTGTCTGATGTTCTATCTTCTAAGTGTTCTACTCTGCTGTTAGTATTCTCAATTGAGTTTTTAAGTTGGTTTATTGATTCCTGCATTCCTAGGATATCTGTTTGTTTGATTTTATAATCTTTATCTCCCTGCATAGTTGATATTATGCTTCTTGGATTTTTTATGTAATTCATTATCAAGGTGATCTTTCATTGTCTGATTTTGCTCTCCAATGTCTTCTTTGAGACTCCAGATCATCTGAAGCATGTATATCCTGAGTTCTTTATCTGACATTCCATCTGCTGCAGATATTACCTCTTCTAAAGTTGACTTTACCTGCATTGCTTATGGTCCTTTCTTTCCTTGTCTTTTCATTCTGTTCATGTTTCTTTCTGCTTGGTGAAAGTGTTGTGTTATTGAATTTTTCCCCTATATATTTTTATTGCTTGTATAGTTTCAAAGTCTCTCTCGCAGGCACGGGTGGTGGCTCTGCCCCTCCTACAATTGGGACAATGTGCCTACCACACCAGCAGGCTGCTGGGCCTGTTCTGTCAGTCGGTAGCTGGTCCGCCTACCTTGAAGGTGCGAGCAGCAGCTCTGCCCCTCTGCAGGCACTGGGCCTGTTCTGCCAGTGGGTCGCAAGTCGGGCTACTTTGCAGGCGTGGGCGGCAGCTTTGACCATCTGCGGGCCACTGGGTCTGTTTTGTCTGTCCCTTGCAGGTCTGTCTACCTTGCAGGCGCGTGTGCCTGCTCTGCCCCTCCCCCAACCGGGACGATGTGTCTACCATGCTGGCGGGCCATAGGCCTGGTCTGTCGGTGGTCGCAGGTCCACCTACCTTGCAGGCGCGGAGGGCGTCTCTGCCCCTCCGCAGATTGCTGGGCCTGTCCTGCTGTGGGTCACAGGTCTGCCTACCTTGCAGGCCCGGCGGCATTGCCCCTCCCCCAACCAGGGCGATGTGTCTTCCACGGTGGCGGGCCACTGGTCCTGTTCAGCCGGTGGGTCGCAGGTCCGCCTACCTTGAAGGAGCGAGTGGCAGATCTGCCCCTCCATCTCTCAATGTGTTTTTAAAGTTGACAAATATGTGAATTCCTGTCTCCCTTTCTCTGTAGCATATTCAGCACATATATTTTTATATGCACATATAGAATCCTACCTGGTATCACACGTACATTTTTGTGAGGCTGCTGACTTGGCAGATACAAATTATGAGAAGAGATCACTCCTCCTAAACGCTGTTGGAACTGAAAATTTAAGCTATTGGTGAGCTTCCTAGTTGAACAATATTACACATAAATCCACGCTCAGTAAAATGAAGATTTTTGGATCTGTGGATGATATATATTTCATGAAGAATTTCAATTGGCATATGTATTGCTACTTTTTAATGTCTGTTGTGTGTGTGTGTGTGTGTGTGTGTATATATATATATATATATATATATATATATATATATATATACACACTCTCCATATATTTCAAAATATGAAATAGATGTGTCTTATGTACAGTCCCAAAATTCATTCATGTTCATGTATGTGGAGTTATAATCAAATTTTCACTGGATTATTCTCAGAAATATTCATCTACCTGAAATACATATTTGTTTCTTAGGTCTGAAAACTAACTTCAGTGAATGGTGCATTCAAATCCTAATATTTCTAAATTAACTGACTCAGTTTAACATCAATGCAAGAAGATTCCTATGGGACATGATGTTTATTTTGACGTTCATTTTTACTCAACACTGGCACATTACTACTCCTTCAGTTAATGCACATCATAGGATATATATTTCATCTACAAGTTCGCAAATTTATAGGCATTTGTTTCACTTTCAGTCACTTCCTGCTTCAGAACACATGTATTTCTCCAGGTTTCTTGACTGGTCTTTTTATGAGACTTTTTTCCAAACAAATTATTTTCAATTTCCATAATCAATTTGAAGCAAAACTCACACACTCTTCATGATAAACCATAATCCTCATATTACCATTAGATGTAAAACGGGTTGGAATGAATGGTTGTATATCAATATAAGATTTCCTCTATATTTTTACATTTCAATTCAATCCATTATTTAAAGTTGGAACCAGTTATATTATTTATTCACAGTATGGTCTATACATGCATATTCTCCATATTCAAAGACAAAGAGTACACCTGTTTGTACCCCGAATACTAATTTATACTTCTTCAAAATATTGCTCCCAGAAATGGTGGAAGAAATACTCAGGTCACCTTATCTACATATACATTGTATCACAGTAATATTCTGGACACAAAAAGCAAATGTCACACTTATGATTGTACCAAAGCCTAAATGGAAACTGAACATGGATTACTAAAAACATCCAGGTCCAGGTTGCCTAATAGTCTCAAATATCAATCCTATTGGTGACTACGTATTTGTTTCTTCCTAAGATTATATATTCAACCTAAATGCAGTTAATAATGTCTAATCCTATCACTCACTTTATACTTTGGCTGATTTCCTAATGTCTCTATTGATGTCTGCTTTCCTAAATATTTTCCCCAGTTCACCATGTGAGTGACTCTTCACATGTGATGATATTTACTTTCACTCTCTAACCGAAACCCTATTGATAAAGAATTTTTGGTCTAAATCCTGTACTCACTCTTCTTCTGAAAGCTACTGACTATCTTCCTAATCTTACTGAGTTTCCCTGTTTGAGTGGAAGTTCTCTTTTCCATTCAATCATCCAAGGTACAAGGTCCTATGCCATTGATTATTGATTTATCTGAGACATATATGCGGAACATAATTCAAAGCTAAGTATCACAATCAACAGCTCAATGTCCTTCTGAGCTTCAAATCTTACCTAGATTTCTGTTTTCATACTTATATTTTATCTCTATGTTTTAATAAATGTCACAGGTTCAAAAATACCATTATTCATCTAGCAGAATGATTCCTAACCCAAATCAAACATGTTATTAAACCCTAAACATACACTGTTCCCACAATCTCACTTAACAAAAGACCAGGGACAGTGTTGGTCTTACAATACAGGAATGTAGGGGATCTTCCATATGCTGAAAACCTAAAAGGTCCATGCAGATGTGATTCCTGGAGAAGATATAAACAGCTATGAAGGACCTTAAAGAGAAAAACTCATCTTCCATTGCAAACAACCTGGTCAGGATGAAGGGTTGTATCTTAATGAGCCTCTCTGTTCTCAATGTAGAGAAAATGGACCATACCAGGCCTGTGTGAAGAGCTGTTCCTGGGTGCCTATGGTTGATTCACCATTCTAACTTGTGAAAGTGTCACAGGAAGTAGGGGCACCCTCTATCTCATGAGACCCTTGGAAGCATCTGTTAGGACAAAGTGATTGCCAAGGCAGTGTCCTCATTCACTACCTGAAGTAAGTGATCTCACCTCTCTTCCTTGGTGATGGAACTCTCTGAACTTGTGATGCAGAAGCCAGGCAACCAGAGCCAGTCCCAGTCCCAGTCCAAGTCCCAGTGAGGTCACTTGTTTGGATTTACCAAGGACAGAGTCAGTGTTTCCTGGAACCTACTGATGTGAGGATGGCCAAATGCCAGGAGAGCTTTGTAGAGGGGCCTTTCTTGAGAAAAAGGTACTTGCCCACTTCTGGCTCCTGACAACGTCACAGATTTGGCCAAGGAGACCATATCTGAGACAGGACAGTCCATTTGGGGGAACATAGTATGGCCTACCAGTCAAACGACACTCAGGATAGTCACAGAATTACTTGGGGGAAGGAGGTGTCTTTGTGGGTGTGGGAGTGAGTTTGTGGTTTATCTCATGTTCTGAGAATAAGTAGGAAAGGCAGTTTGTTGGGTTGGAGTGGACTGTGTCTAGTAATTCCTTTGACAATGCGAGTTTCTATGTCTGTGTAACTCTCTGTGTCCGTGGTTGTATTCATTAGAAAAGAGAATTCATCTATGGATGTGTCCTGTCTAGTAGAAAGAATTCCAGCATTTATCCTGCCTAATTTATGAATGGACTGTGACTTGCCTTATCAATGGGCAACACGTACTATCTTCCTAAGTTCCTGTTTTCTTTCTGAATCTGGCCACTCTCCAGAGTAGGCTCATGTTTTTTTGTCCAAGTTATGTACCACCTCCAACCTCTGTGACATGGCCATGTATTCTATAGCTGAAAGGAAAGGGAGCATCTCAGAAAACTCAGATATCAGTGTGACAAGGAAAGTCTCAGTCGAGAAAACCTGCTTTGGGCCATTTGCATCCCTATTCCTCTGTTGCCCTGAATGTCAGGAAGGTCTTTGCCTCAGGCCACCCCTTTTTGAATCCTGAAGAAAACAGTTTTCAAATGGAAATGAATGGGCATCACCTGTGGCTGTTTGCTAAAATGCTTTGAGAGATATGTGTGTGAATCAGCCTCTTGGCCGTGTGTGAGGCTGTGTCTTAGATATTCAGCGCCTAATGGATCTTAAGAAAGATCCCATGTGTGCATCCAAAACCAAAATTTCTAAAAAATGAGTCATTTTATATGAAGTTTATTGCCTTTCTCTGTTAGGTTCCTGACCTCCATCAAGTGAATTTGGGGATCCTTTGAATTAATCGAGTTTTTCAAAGCCCTGCAGAGGCTAGCCCATAGGTGCTTGGGTTTTCTAATGAATCCAAATCACATAAAGAATCTATACCTGACAGTCAGTAGGCCTCAAATTGGAGAAGCAGAGCAGTATTAGTGGCAGGCCTATTAAATCACTCCTTGTTTACAGGAAGGGTGTCCAGGTCACACTGACTTTAGGCAAATGAGGGCAAGGGAGATTATTTCAGACTCTGTCTTGTGCTTTAAGCCTCATGGAAACCTCCAGCCAGAGGTAATGATGAGTGTCTATATGGAAGAAGATGAGGGCAATGTGGGAGTGTTTTGGATTTAATTGTGGTCATTTATTTGGCTGTTGGAAGAGAAGACTGGGTCCACCTGGGCTTTAACTCGGGTTTGATTCATCTTAGAGACTGAGTTCTGGAACTGACCTCAGAGAAGTATTGACATGAATTGTGTTGGGATTTTAGGAGGCCACGCATTAGAGTTGCCCTTGGAAACTGAGATCTAGGCCCAGGGTGGCTTTCCACAAAGCACTGAGAATGTCAGCCAGCATATAACCTGATTTTATTCTGAAAGACTTGGCAGGCATATTTGAGAGTCAAAACACCCATGGACCTAACATTGTAGACCTCAATGGGCCTGGCCTCATGTGACCTTTAGGCCACTCTTTGGGAAGCCTTGCCTGTGAGAGTTCTCCAGATCTTTCATTGAAATGAGCTTCCACAACATTTAATGGTTCATGAATGAATTGAAACCCACTGTGGCTCCAAATTCATCTTTGAAAAATGGCTAGATAAATACCATGAAATTTTTAAAATTCCCATGACCAGGTGGCACTGGAGAACAGTTAGATCTCCTGATGCTCATCATAAGTGTACCAGACTGGGCCTTGATTTACTGGGTTTCATGAAAATGGCATAGAACAGAGATGCCAGTAAGTTGGAACCTTCTGAGTAGTGCGCCTTGAGCAGTTGTGGGCAGGTGTGTGACAAAACATCTGTGGTGGGGCCATGTGGATCTGCCATTGGCTTCCAAATAGCATGTGATTCACTTGCAGCAGCCAGCAGACCCATTTATGTAAAGGCACTTTGTTATATAGAGAGGTTTCAGTGCAATGTTCAGAATTAGGTTGCAATGGAAAAGGGGGCATTGTAGCAAGCAATGAGTGATAGAAGCCTGGATGGTGCATTCTCCTGCAGACTCTAACCCACCACAAGTGACAGAACTCCCTGCAGCACTGTGTCCCAGTTGAACTCCTTGTTTTTTGTGAAGCAAATATCAAACTCACTGTGCAGCAGCAAGAAACACCATGAAAAGTGGAGGATGACCAAATGGCTTCACAGCGACACGGGGAGACACTAAGCCCCCAGTGGCCACAGTTTACCTACAAAGAGAGAATTCAGCACTGCTGCCTCATGTTCATTGGAAAATAAGAAAACATGTCGTCCAGGTCACATAGATGCAGACCCATCTTTGATGGTCTCACTAAAAATAAAGCTAAAACTTCTGACAACACCTTATATTTCAAGTGCCCAATCTCACATGCAGTTTCTCAAACAGTCTTTAGGCCAGAAGAGCTCCATGTTGGTGTTGTGTTTACCATATCCCTTGCTTTTGGAAACTCCTCTACCATCTCGAAGTTTGTGAACTCCTGAGCATTTTCCATTCCAGACATGTATTCACAAATTTTCTAACTCTTCTCCTCTAATTGTGTCTTACTTGTAGCGAAGGTAATGTCAAGGCATTGTTCTGGATCAGAGTGGGAAGTTTTGGGTTGCACATATTTGCACACACATTGGATACAATTTCCAATTTTCCATTCAAAATACAGAATCCCTGACACTATCCCATACCCTACTAGACTCTGACTACTAATCCTAATATGATGGAGAAAAATAACACAAACAGAATATAAATACAAGCAGTTCAAAGGAGGCATGATGTATATTTGGACTTGCCTTTTGCATGATAAAGTTTATGTGTTATTAATCTAGTCAATTTTTAATTAAATAGTTCTCCATGTGTTTTTAAAGTTCAAAATATGTGTATTACTGTCTCCCTTTCTCTGTAGCCTATTCAACATATGTATTTTTATATGCACATACCGAAAGCTACCTGGTATCACACCTACATTTTTGTTAGGTGGCTTCCTCACCAAATACAAATTGTGAAAAGAGATCACTCCTCCTAAACGCTTTTGGAACTGAATATTCAACCTATGGGTGAACTTCCTAGTTGAACAAAATTATAAGTCTATTCTTTGGTTGGCAGCTAAAATCCCTGACAAAATATGTTGGTTAATTATATTTTGGGATTCAAGTATGGTGGAAGTTTGTTGGACAACTTGATTAATGGTGATTAATGGTGGCAGCAGTTTGTACTTGATTGGCCATAGCCACTCCAGCCGTAACCGCTGCAGCAGCAGATACCGCCACGGCTGTCACTATAGCCGCTGTGATTCCAAAATCTCTGCGGACTCTAAGTAGCTCAACAATAGGGAATTTATCAGGATCCGCAGTGACCGGGATTGGGACAAAAGTTGGAATCTTCATAAACACTGCTACAGTCCAGGAACCATTCCAACACTCAGATAAGAGACAGGTAGTATGAGAACAATCCAGCATCCCCGACGAGGTGGCCTCAGCCAAAAGGAATAAGAAGGGGGATTGGACACAGACCATTGCAGGAGGCAATGTGGCATTATACAACAGAGAGTTGAATGAAACAGATGTAAGTCTATTACCTTGTTCACTTTCCCTAACAGTACCAGAAATATTAGCCAGCCAACTTTTGGCTCCTAGCAACTGAGCCAGTGCAGAAATATCAGCTGAAGCCCCCTTTTCATTGGAAATCAGCCATTGAAACCAGGACCAACCTACTCCTGTAGAGGAGCTGGCACTATTGTTAAAGTTATAAACATACCTATTAAGAGAGGGGGAAAGGGAGAAACCTTTAGCAACTTGATGTTTCTCCCAAGAATGATCCTGACAAGGCGTAAACGTTGGGGGGAAACCAAGATTAGGGGAACAGTAAGGAGAGGCCTTGAAATGAGTGGCATTATAAATACTACTAGAAAAGGGAGGCACTGGGATTAGTACCTCGGAGATAATAGCCAAGGTAGTTATGTTAAGAGCAGAGCTGCTGTTTGCGGGGGTCTCTGAGCCTGATTGCTTCCCCGAAGCTACCTTGCTCAATACAGCACTGATAATGCTTCCTGAGACCTGATTGGACCGCAATGGGTCCTCCCAGTTAGTCAAATTTTTGGTCTTAAGGCTAATGCAATTAGCGTTTCTAAGGCTGAAACAAAAAACTCCTGTGAGATTAACTTGAGATTGTTTAAAAATTCTCTCCATGTCCCCTCTAGGAGAGGCACAGGGAGCAGACATCTCACATGAGGTTGAAAAAAGAGTGGGGAGGACACTAGAATTACCATGAACCGGCATCAGCATTGGCCAGGCCCGTGCCACTGCCCACCACCGCATTGGTGTCGCCTGTTCCATCGACACCAGCACCAGAGCCAGAGCACTTAGCAGAATGAAGATCTTCATCACAGGATTGTTGTGGTATCTCTTGTTGCTGGTCAGTTGATGTTGAGACTCTTCTTGTCAAGCGTTCAGGGACCCACAACGGTTCCGTACGATCCTGGGGAAAAACACATACAGATCCTCGTGCCCATGTCAGGACGGGGTCAGGGCCGTTCCATTGGCCCGTAAGAACATCCTTCCACTTAACATAGCCAATCACAGAGGGCTGAGGGGACACATGTCTATCGGCCGCAGAGCGACCATGAATATCCAAATTCAAAAAATTAATGGTAAATAGAGCTAAGGACAGGCATTCTTTAGGAGTGTGTTTAGCTCCTATTCCCCCTTTTTGTTTTTGTAAAGTTTCCTTTAAGGTGCGATGAGCAGGCTCAACAATGCCTTGTCCTTGAGGATTATAAGGCAAACCATGAGTAAGTTGCACTCCCATAGTAGAACAAAAAGCTGTAAATTGTCTGCCAGTATAAGCAGTTCCATTATCAGTCTTAAGGGATGCAGGTGCACCCCATGCTGCCCATGCCTATAAACAGTGAGTAATGACATTACGTGCCTTTTCTCCCGATAAAGCAGAAGCATGGATAATTCCAGAGCACATATCAACGGAAACATGCACATACTTAAGGTTACCAAAGTCAGGTATATGTGTCACATCCATTTGGCAAACAATCAATGGCTTTAATCCCCGTGGGTTTACTCCATAATTAGGGGGATGAGGAAATGTGACACAATGGGGACATTGCAATACTATCTGCCGAGCATCCGCTCTTGAAATGGAAAAACGCCTGCGCAGCGTTAATGCATTAACATGGAAGTTTTGGTGAAACAACTTAGCCCCCTCTAAGGAGGAAGCCAAGCATATCAATTGACCTCTAGTGGCTAAGGCCGCACAGGCATTACCTTGGGATAACGGACCAGGAAGAGAGGTGTGAGCCCTGATATGCATTGGATAAAAAGAAGCAGTGCGGTTAGAGATAAGCTGTTGAAGCTGAGTAAAGTAAACAGACACATTGTGGGCATCACTAATAGTTCCCACGGCCTCCAGGACTTTTAGTGCTTGTACCACATAGCTGGAGTCCGAAATAAGATTAAAAGGAAAAGAACACTGTTTAAAAACTTCAATAACAAATTGTAGTTCTACCCATTGTGGATTTCCAGGAGCAAATTGATGCTGGATAGGGGGAGAGTCATTAATTATGTAGGCTCCCATTCCAGACTTGGAACCATCAGTAAAAATGTTAACAGCCCCCGTGTTTGGGCATGGAAAGCTCTCCTCGAAACACCCCCACCGTACGGCGGCGGGTCCGGAGGATCATTTTTTTTTTTTCTTCTGAGCTCCTGTTTATTTTTGTTCGCTTCTCCCATAGTTAGACTTCCTAGCTGCCGAGACAGTCTCCCGAGCTCCTCCTCCTCATCGTCCTCCTCTTCTGATCCACTTTTGCATGGGAGTGTGCGCAGTGTACTGAGATCTGGATACAAGACTTTCCTCCCCCGTTTCTCGCTCTGCACATTCCCTTCCTCCTGATATATTTCACTCCGTGCCAGAGACAATCACCTCCTCCCCTGTTTCTCGCTCCGCACACTGCCATCCTCCTGAAATACGTCACTGCCTGCCGGAGATAATTGTTTCCTCCCCTGTTTCTCGCTCCGCACACTCCCACCCTCCTGAAATACCTCACTGCCTGCCATTTCTGATCTTTCTTCATGTAATTGCTCTAAAACTTCTTGTCCTTTAGTAAGTGCTTCCTGACATCTGCCATCTGCGAGGCAACTACGGATCATCTTCCAAAGGGGTATCACCCCACCATCTAATATGCCCTGCTCAGAAGCAAAGTCAAGATCTGTGCCTAACTTATCCCAGCTAGGTAGAGTGAGGCTACCCGAGAACGCGAACCACGGTGCAACAATATCTGTCTTCTGTAAAAATCTCTGTAAAGTACTACGTTTCACTTCTAGGCCCTTGGAACGTAACAGGTTATCTAGGGCCAGGAGAAGCGGACTTGAAGATACGGCACCCATGACACAACAAAAGACACACAAAAAACAAAAGTGAAAGTAAGAGCGAAAGTACACAGTGCAGCTGCAATAAGATGTAATGCTCTCTCTGGCTTTACAGAGGAGCTGCCGCTTTGATAGCGGGTCCCAATTACCTAGGACTAATCTCCGCTTTGATAGCGGGACCCAATTACCTAGGACTAATCTCCGCTTTGATAGCGGGTCCCAATTACCTAGGACTAATCTCCGCTTTGATAGCGGGTCCCACTTATCTAGGACTGATCTCCGCTTTGACCGCGGGTCCTACTTACCTGGGACTAACTGGTTCACCACCCCTGACTGCTGAAAGTTCTGGTTCCCGGGTTTTCAGCACCACTTGTAGCGACCCCTTGCCCGCAAGGAAGACGCAACTCAGGAATCTTCTTTCAGCAGTTTATTCAGGCCTTGATTAAAGTATCTTTTTGTGACCCCCCTCTCTACTGGCAAGTGCCCAAGCACAGCCTAATAAAGTCTCCCACGTACCAATCTTAAGCCGCTGCGTGGATCTTGCTTATAGGGTGGCAAGGGATAGCGTGCCAACTCTCCACAAAAGAATTTGTTTATCACAGGCCACAGTGGAAGCCGGCGCCATCTTCTAACGGCGGCCACAATCTACAACAATGGCTTACCACAATAGGACATATATTTCATCAACAATTTCGCAATTTTATATGCATTTGTTTCACTTTCAATCGCTTCCTGCTTCAGAACACATGTATTCCTCAAGGTTTCTTGACTGGTCTTTTCATGAGACTTCTTTCCAAACAAATTATTTTCGATTTCCATAATCAATTTGAAGCAAAACTCACACACTTTTCATGATAAACCAAAATCCTCATATTTCCATTAAACGTATAATGGGTTGGAATGAATGATTGTATATTAATATAAGATTTCTTATATATTTTCACATTTATTTCAATCTATTATTTCAAGTTGAAACCAGTTTTATTATTTATTCACAGTATGGTCTATTCATGCATTTCCTCTGTATTCATAGACACAGGGTGCACCTTTTTGTAGCCCCAATACAAATTTATACGTCTTCAAAATATTGCTTCCAGAAATAGTGGAAGAAATACTCATGTCACCTGATCTACATATACATTTCATCACAGTAATATTCTGGACACAAAATTCAAAGGTCACACTTATGATTCTACCAAATCCTAAATAGAAAGTGAACATGGATTACTAAAATCATCCATGTCCAGGGTGCCTTATGCTCTCAAATGTCAATCCTATTGGTGACTGCATATTTGTTTCTTTCTAAGATTATATGCTCAACCTCAACCCTGTTGAAAATATCTAATCCTATCACTCACTTTATACTTTGCCTGATTTCCTAATGTCTCTATTGATATCTGCATTCCTACATATTTTCCCCACTTTATCATTGTTGGAGACCCTCCACATGTGCTGTTATTGAAATTCACTCTCTAACCGAAACCCTATTGCTAAATAACTTTTGGTCCAAATCCTATACTCATTGTTCTTTTGATACTTACCGACTATCTTCCTGATCCTACTGACTATCTCTGTTTGAGGGGATGTTCTCTTCTACAATCAATCATCCAAGGTACAAGTTCCTATGCCATTGTATATCAATTTATCTGACATATCTGTGCAGAACGTAATTCAAGCTAAGTAATCCAATCAAGGACCCAATGACTTTCTGGACTTCAAATCTTACCTGGATTTCTGTTTTCATACTTATATTTCACCTATATATTCTTGTAAGTATCGCAGTTACACAATACCATTATACATCCCGTAGAATGATTCCTAACCCAAATCGAACTGGTTATTAAGCCTAACCATACACTGTTCCCTCAATCTAACATTACAGAAGAGCTGGAACAGAGTTGGTCTTACAATGCAGGGATGGAGGGGATCTTTCACCTACTTAGAACCTCAGTGGTCCATGCAGAAATTATCCCTGGAAAACATGTAGGCAGGTATGAAGAACCTGAGAGAGCAAAGGTCATCTTCCATGGCAACAGCCTGGTCAGGATGAAGGGTTGTGTCTGAATCAGCCTCTCTCTTCTTAATGTAGAGAAGATGGACCAAACCAAGCCTGTGTGGAGAGCTGTTCCTGGGTGGCTATGTTTGATATACCATTCTAACTTGTGAAAATGTCACAGTAATTGGGGCAGCATCCATCTCATGGGACCCTTGCAAGCAACTGTTAGAGCAAAGTGGTTGCCAAGGCAGTGACCTCATTCAGTTCCTGAAAAAAGTGACCTCCCCTCACTTCCTTTGTAATGGAACTCTCTGAACTTTGGAACCAGGAAGCTAGGCCCCCAGAGCCAGTCCCAGTCACAGTTGGCACACTTGATTGTATTTACCAAGGACAGAGTCAGTCTTTATTGGTACCAACTGATGTGAGGATGGCCAAATGCCAGGAAAGCTATGAAGATGGCTGTTTCCTGAGAAAGCAGGTAGTTGTTCTGGCAAAGACACCAGATCTGAGAAAGTACAGGCCATTTTGGGGGAACATAGTATGGCCTACCAGTCAGAGGAAACTCCGGATAATCAAAGACCTACTTCTGGGAAGGAGGTGCTTTGTGGGTGTGGGTGTGAGTTTGTGGTTTTGTCACATGTTCTGAGAATAGGTAGGAATAGTGGATTGTTTGTTTTTGAGTGGATTGTTTCTAGAAGGTCGTTTGACACTGCGAGGGTTTCAAAAAGTGTATCCCACAGTTTCCGTGGTTGTTGACATTTGAAAAGAGAATGCATCAATGGAAGTGTCCTGTCTAGTAGAAAGCTTCCCAGCATTCATCCTGTGCAATTGATGAATGGACTGCAGCTTGCCTTATGAATGGACAACACCTACTATCTTCCTAAGCTCCAGTTTTCTTCCTGAATTCTGGCCACTCTCCAGAATAGTCTCATGATTTGGTGTCCAAGATATGTACCGCCTCCAAGATTTGTTACATGGCCATGTACTGGATAGCTGAAGGCAATGGGAGCATCTCAGAAAACTCAGATATCAGTGTGACCAGTAAAGTCTCAGTGGAGAAACCCTGCTTTGGGCCTTTTGCTAACCTATTGTTCTGTTGCCCTGAATGTCAGGAATTTCTTTGCCTCAGGCAACCCCTTTGTAAATCCTGAAGAAAACAGTTTTCAAATGAAAATGAATGGGCATCACCTGTGGCTGTTTGCTTAATTGCTTAAAAAGGGATGTGTCTGAATCAGCCCCTTGGCCCTATGTGAGGCTGGGGCTTAGATTCTCGGCACCTGATGGATCTACAGAAAGATCCCATCTGTGAATCCAAAACCAAAATGGCCAAAAGAGCAGTCAATGTGGATGAAGTCTCTTGCCTTCCTCTGTAAGTCCTGACCTCTATCAAGTGAGAATAGATATCATTTGGGTCAAATGAGTTCTTCAAAGCCCTGCAGAGGCTAATGCATAGGTGCTTGGATTTTCTCATGACTCCAATTCACACAAAGGAATTTATACTCAACAATCAGTAAGAGTCAAAATGGAGAAGCAAAGCAGTATTAAGGGCAGGCCTATTTGATCACTCCTGGTTCACAGGAAGGGTGTCCAGGCCAACCTGACTTTAGGCAATTGAGGGGTAAGTGAGCTTATTTTGGACACTGTCTTGGGCTGCACCCCTCATGGAAACCTGCAGCAAGAGGTTATGATGAGTTTCTCTATGGCAGAAGATGAGGGTCATGTGGGAGTGTTTTGGTTTCAATTGTGGTCATTTGTGTGGCAGTGGAATAGGCCACTAATGAGATTCGCCCTTGTAAACTGAGATCTAGCCAACTCCTTGGGAAAAATTGCCTGTGAGAGTTCTCCAGAGCTTTTATTGAAATGTGCTTCCTCACCATTTAATGGTTCCTGAATGAATTGAAACCCACAGTGCTTCCACCTTCATCATTGAAAAGTGGCTACATAAATACCATGAAATTTTTGCCATTCCAATGACCAGGTGGCACTGGAGAACCTTTCATGTCCTTTTGCTCATCATGAGTGTACCAGACAGTGCCTTGATTGTCTAGGTTTCATGAAAATGATGTAGAATAGAAATGCCAGTAACTAGTAGCCTACTGAATAGTGGGCCTAGAGCGGTGGTGTGCAGGTGTGTGATAAAACATCTCTTGTGGGGCCATGTGGATCTGCCATTGCTTCGAAAGGGCTTGAGACTGACATGGTGCATCAAGCAGAAAGTTATATGTCTGAAACCTCTCCATGTAAAGGCATCTTTTTATATGCAGATTTTCAGGGCAATGTTCAGAATCAGGTTGCTATGGTCAAGGGGGCAATCTATGTGGGATAGAATCCTGGTTGGTGAATTCTCCTGCAGACTCTGACCCACCACACATGACAGAACTCCCTTCAGCACTGGGTCTCAGTTGAACTCTTTTTATTTAGTGAAACAAATACCAAACTCCCAGTGCAGCGGCAAGAAACACCATGAAATGTGGAGGATGATCAAATGGCTTCACAGTCCACACAGGAGACACTTAGCCTTAAGTGGCCACAGTTTACCTACAAAGAGTGAATTCAGCACTGCCTCCTTATGTCTTTTGGAAAATAAGAAACCATGTCCTCCAGGTTACATAGATGTAGACACAGCTTTGATGCTTTCACTAGAAATGAAGCTAAAGCTCCTGACAAAAACATATATTTCAAGGATCTTCTAGCTTTCAGAGTCTGTGTTGAAATATCAGCGGTTATCCTGATTGGTTTACCCCTAAATGTAATCTGCTTCCTTTCTCTTGTAGCTTTTAAAATTCTCTCTTTATTCTGTATGTTGGGTATCTTCATTATAATGTGTCTAGGTGTGGATCTCTTATGATTTTGCACATTCGGCGTCCTGTTGGCTTCTAGGACTTGGGAGTCTGTCTCATTCTTCAAGTCTGGGAAGTTTTCTCATATTATTTCATTGATTACATTGCTCATTCTTTTGGTTTGGACCTCTATACCTTCCTGTATCCCAATGACTCAAAAGTTTGGTCTCTTTATGTTATCCCATATTTCTCGGATGTTCTGTTCATGGTTTCTTAACAGTCTTGCTGAGCTGTCTATGTTCTTTTCAAGTTGAAATACTTTGTCTTCATTGTCTGATGTTCTATCTTCTAAGTGTTCTACTCTGATGGTAGTATTCTCAATTGAGTTTTTCAGTTGGTTTATTGCTTCCTGCATTTCTAGGATTTCTGTTTGTTATTTTTTACAACTTCTATCTCCCTGTATAATTGATCTTTTGCTTCTTGGATTTGTTTGTGTAATTCATTGTCGAAGTGATCTTTCATTGTCTGATTTTGCTGTCTAATGTCTTCCTGGAGACTCCAGATCATCTGAAGCATGTATATCCTGAGTTCTTTATCTGACATTCCATCTGCTGCAGCTATTAACTCTTCTAAATTTGTGTTGACCTGCATTGCTTGTGGTCCTTTTTTCTTTGTCTTTTCATACGGCTCGCGTTTCTTTCTGCTTGGTGAAACTGTTGTGATTTTGAAATTTTCCCCCTATATATTTATATTGCTCTTGTATATTTGAAAAATCTTCCTTGCAGGGGCGGGGGGTGGCTGTGCTGCTCCTCCAATTGGGGTGATCTATCTACCACGCTGATGGGCCGCTGGGCCTGTTCTCCTGATCGGTCGCAGGTCTGCCTACCATGCAGGCGTGGGAGGCGGCTCTGCTCTGCCCCTCCTCCAATTGGTGTGACGTGTCTACCACACCCGTGGACCCCTGGGGTGTTCTGCCGATCGGTCGCAGGTCTGCCTACCTTGGAGGCGCGGGCGGCGGCTCTGCTCTGCCCCTACTCCAATTGGGGTGACGTGACTACCACGCCGGCGGGTGGGTGGGCCTGTTCTGTGGTCGGTCACAGGTCTGCCTACCTTGAGGGCATGGGTGATGGATCTGCTCTGCCCCTACTCCAAATGGGTGAAGTGTCTGCCATGCTGGCAGGCCGCTGGGCCTCTTCTGCTGGTCAGGTGCAAATTTGTCTACCTTGAGGGCGCGGGTGGTGGCTCTGCTCTGCCGCTACTCCCATTGGGGTGTCGTGACTACCAAGCCGGTAGGTTGCTGGGCCTGTTCCGGGCACGTGCAAAGATTCTGCTCTGCCCCTACTCCTATTGGGATGACGTGACTACCATGCCGGTGGGCCACTTGGATTGTACTAGGCGCGGGAGAAGGCTCTGCTCTGCAACTACTCTAATTGAGGTGACGTTACTACCACGCCTGCTGGTTACTGGGCCTGTTCTGGGCACCTGTGGCGGCTCTGCTCTTCCTCTATTCCAACTGGGGTGAAGTGATTATCATGCAGGTGTGTCTCTGGGCCTGTTCCGAGCATGGGCAGCGGCTCTGCTCTGCCCCTCTGGCTTGATGAAAAACTGAGAGAGACTCGGGTGTTTGTGACTCACTTTCTTTACCAGGAGACTAACTGTTTCTGTCACCGCTGGTATCAATGAAGTTATCTCCTCCGCTGCTTTCTGATGACATCAGATCTCTGCCATGTTTGTATCCCATGCAAAAGGCAGCATTTCGTTCCCTTTGCTGGGTGACCAATGCAATGGGTGAGTCCTGACTTGCCCTCACAAGCCCCGTCTCAATCCTGTTGCCACTGCCTATGAAGGCTCGGTTGATATTTACCTCCACATTATTCAGCAAGACCCGGACCGGGAAGCAGTTTCCACGGGTTCTTTAGCCCTGAGCAAGATCAGTTCGGGGAGGCCAAATTTGGCCGCTCTGGGCTCAGTGTATGTTCTAATAGGAGCAGGCTCCAAGACGCAGTTTCTGCGGGTTCTTTAGCACTGAGCCTGAGTAATTTGTCTGCAAGACAAAGGTGAATGGCATCCTGAAATTACCTGTTCTATAGCTGAATGAGCTGCGATCAGTCGAAAACAGGGATGGTGACGTCAGCTCTTCAAGATGGTGGACGCTGGCTTCCTCTGTGGTCTGACCGGTATGGAGAACGGAATTGGACCGCATCCATCCCCGTCTCAATCCCAGAATTCAGCACTGAGCACAGTAATTGCATAGCTGGCAGGAGCCCATAGAATCCGCACCACTGTACATTTGCGATGCTATCTCGTCGTTTCCCATTGCGCGCCACAGACTCTAGCTGCAGGGCAATTTGCTGAATAAGCAGCATGACCCTCCGTGCGGACAAATCACTCGCGTTTGAGCCCCTGTAGCTGATCCTCGTGAGATGGATATATGTCCACTAGGTTGTGGAGCACCCCAAATTTGCTGGAAATTCCTAACAAGATAGGTTTTAGCCGTTCTAACTCGTCATTCTCCCGCACAGTGACGCGGTACATGGGGGTAATGCACTCCATTCGCCGCCATCATGTGATCCCCCAAAGTTAGTTTTCAGTACTAGGAAAAAAATATGTATTTCAGGTGGAGGAATATTTCTGAGAATAATCTTGTGAAAAGTTGATTATAAATCCACATACATGAATATGAATGAATTTAGGGAGGGTATAAAAAATATACTAAACATTTTTTAAAATCTGGAGAGTGAATATATATATATATATATATATATATATATATATATATATATATATATATATATACACAGACACACACACACACACACAGACATTAAAAAGTAGCATTATGTATGTGAATTGAAATTCACCATGAAATATATATCATCCACAGATCCAAAAATATTAATTTTAATGTACATGGATTTATGTTGTTCAACTAAGAAGCTCACACATATGTTGAATTTTCAGTTCCAACATCATTAAGTAGGAGTGATCTCTTCTCACAATTTGTTTCTGCCAAGCCAGCCACCTCACCAAATGTACGACTGATACCAGGTAGAATTCTATATGTGCTTATAAAAATACATGTGATGAATAGGCTACAGAGAAAGGGAGACAGTTGTTCACATATTTGTTAACTTTTAAAACACATGGAGAACTATTTCAATTAAAATTCGCTAGATTTATAACACCTACCATTTATCATATGAAAGGCAAGTCCAATTATACACCATGCCTCCTGTGAAACTCTTGTATTTGTATTCTGTTTGGGTTATTATTCTCCATCAAATTAGGATAAGAAGTCAAAGTCTAGTAGGGTATGTGTTAGTGTCAGGGATTCAGTATTTCGAATGGAAAATTGGAAAATGTATCCAATGTGTATGCAAATATGTGCTACACAAATATCTTCCCACTCTCATTCAGAACAATGCCTTGACATTACCTTCGCCCTACATAAGACACAATTAGAGGAGAAGATTTAGAAAATCTGTGAATACATATGTGGAATGGAAAATGCTCAGAAGTTCACAAATTTGGAAGTGGTAGAGGAGTTTCCAAAAGGCACAGGGTAATCACTCCAAAAACATGAAGTTCTGCCAGCTTAACATCTGAAGAAACTGCCTCTGAGGTTGGGCAATGAAATATATGCTGTTGTCAGAAGCATTAGCTTCATATGTAGTGAGACCATCAAATCTGGTTCTGCATCTATGTGACCTGGAGGACATGGTTTCTTATTTTCCAATGAACATGAGGCAGCAGTGCTGAATTTTCTATTTGTAGGTACACTGTGGCCACTGGTGTCTCCCCGTGTGGACTGTAAATTCATTTGGTCATCCTCCAGTTTCGTGGTGTTTCTTGCTGCTGCACTGGGAGTTTGGTATTTGTTTCATTAAATACAAGGGTTCAACTGGGACACAGTGCTGAAGTGAGTTCTGTCAAGTGTGGTGGGTCGGGTTCTGCAGGAGAATGCACCAACCAGGCTTCTATCCCACATAGCTTCCCCATTGACCATAGCAACCTGATTCTGAACATTGCCCTGAAACCTCTCCATATAACAATATGCTTTTACATATAAGGTTCTACTGACTGCAAAATGTCAGTCACAATCCATTTGGAAGCCAATGGCAGATCCACATGCCCCCACCACAGATGTTTTATCACACACCTGCCAACCACTGCTCTAGTACAACTACTCAGCATGATCCAACTTACTGGAATCTCTGTTCTACACCATTTTCATAAAACCCAGTCAATCAGGGCACTGTCCTGTATACTCATGATCAGCAACAGGACATCCAAATGTTCTCCAGTGCTACCCATTCATGGGAATTTCAAAAATTTCATGTTATTTATCTAGCCAATTTTCAAGGATGAAGTTGGAGGCACTGTGGATTTCAATTCACTCAGAAACCATTAAATGGTGAGGAAGCTCATTTCAATGAAAACTCTGGAGAATTCTTACAGGCAAGGCTTCCAAAAGTGCCCAAAAGTCAGATTAAGCAAGGCCCATTGAGGTCTACAATGTATGGTCCATGTGTGTTTTGACTCTCAAATATGGATGCCAAGTCTTTAAGAATAATATCATGTGATATCCTGGCTGAGATTCCCTGTCCTCTGTGGAAAGTCAACTTGGGCTTAGATGTCACTTTCCAAAGGCAACTCTCATGCATGGCCATTTAAAATTTCAACACAATTCCTGGCAATAATTCTCTGAGATCAGTAAAGAACTCAGTCTCTAAGGGGCATCACACCAGAGTGCAAGCCTAGTTTGACCCAGTGATCTCTTCCAACCGCCAGACACATGTCCACAATTAAAACCAAAACACTCTCACATGGCCCTCATCTTCTTCCATATAGACACTCATCATATCCTCTGGCTGGAGGTTTCCATTAGTGACGCAGCCCACGACAGTGTCCAAAATAAGCTCCCCCCACTCATTTGCCTAAAGTCAGGGTAGCATGGACTCTCTTCCTGTGAACCAGGAGTGATCAAATAGGCCTGCCTTTAATATTGCTTGACTTCTCCAACTTGAGGCCTTCTAGCTTTGGGGTTTAGATTCTTTAAGTGAATTGGAGTCATGAAAATCAAGCCCCTATGGCCTAGCCTCTGCAGGGCTTTGAAGAACACATTTGACCCAAAGGATCCCTATTCTCACTTTATGGATATCAGGAACCTACGAGAGGAAGGCAAGAGAGTTCATCAAAAATATATGATCTTTTTGCCATTTTGGTTTTGGATGCACACATGGGATCTATCTTTAGATCCATCAGGTGCTGAGAATCTAAGCCACAGCCTCACACAGGGCCAACAGGCTGATTCAGACATATCCCAATCCTAAGCAATTAAGCAAAGAGCCACAGGTGATGCCCATTCATTTCCATTTGAAAACTCTTTTTTTCAGGCTTCACAAAGTGGTGGCTTGAGGCAAAAAACTTCCTGACATTCAACAGAACAATAGGTAAGCAAAAGGACCCAAGCAGGGTTTCTCCACTGAGACTTTCCTGGTCAACAGATATCTGAGATTTCTGAGATGCTAGCCATTTCTTTCAGCTATCCATTACATAGCCATGTCACAGATCTTGGAGGTGGTACAAATCTTGGACACAAAACCATGATACTATTCTGGAGAGTGGCCAGAATTGAGAGAGAAAACAGGAAATTAGGAAGCTTGTAGGTGTTGCCCATCCATAAGGCAAGCCAGAGTCCACTCATGAATTGGGCAGGATTAATGCTGGGAAGCTTTCTACTAGACAGGACACATCCATTGATGCATTGTCTTTTCTAATGTCTACAACAATGGACTCAGTGGGATACACACACATAGAAACAATCGCCTTGTCAAAGGACTTAATAGAAATATTCCACTCCATACCAAATAAACCACAAACTCACACCCACACCCACAAAGGCACCTCCTTCCCCCTAGTAGGTCTGTGACTCCCCGGAGTGTCCTCTGACTGGTGGGCCATACTATGTTCCCCGGAAATGACCTCTTCTGTCTCAGATCATGTCTGCTTGGCCAACTCTGTGAAGTTCTCAAGAGTCAGCGGTGAGACACTACCTGCTTTCTCAGGAAAAGCCCCTCTTCACAGGTTTCCTGGCATTTGGCCATCCTCACATCTGTAGGTACCAAGAAAGACTGAATCTGTCCTTGGTAATTCCAAACATGTGAGACCACTGGGACTAGAACAGGGACTGTCTCTGGGTGCCTGGCTTCTTGGATCCCAAGTTCAGAGAGTTCCCTCACCAAGGAAGTGAGGTGAGATCACTTCCTTCAGGATCTGAATGATGTCACTGCCTTGGCAACCACTTGTCCTAACAGTTGCTTCCAAAAGTACCATGAGGTGGAGGCTGCCCCGATTTTCATGGGACACTTTCTCTAGTTAGAATGCTGTATCAACCATAAGGACCCGGGAACAGCTTCCACACAGGACTGGTTTGGACCATGTTCTATACATTAAGAAGAGAGAGATTGATTCAGACACAACCCTTCATCCTTACCAGAATGATTGCCATGGAAGATGACTTTTGCTTTCTGAGGTACTTCATAGCTGCCTTCATCTTCACCAGGGATCATTTCTGCATGAACATTTGAGTTTCTCAGCAGGTGAAGATCCCCTGGATTCCTGTAGTTTAATACCCACACAGTTCCTGCTCTCCTGCAAAGTTAGTGTATGGTTAGGGTTAATAATATTTTCGATTTGGGTTAGGAATCATTCTGCAGGATGAATAATGGGATTGGGAACCTGCGATATTTATAAGAATATATAGGTGAAATATATGTATGAAAACGGAAATCTAAGAAAGATTTGAAGCCCAGAAGGGCATTGGGCCCTTGGTTTGGATACTTAGTGTTGAATTATGTTCTGTACAATTGTCTCAGTTAAATCGAAATACAATGGCATAGGACCTAGTACCTTGGATGATTGAATGTAGAAGAGAACATCCAGTCAAAAAGGGATAGTCGGTAGGATTAGGAAGATAGTCAGTAGGTTTAGGAAGAAGAGTGAGTATATGATTTGGAATAAAAAGCTTCTTTAGCAATAGGGTTTCGTTTAGAGAGTGAATGAAAATATAAGCACATGTGAAGAGTCAGCCAAAATGATGAACTGGGGAAAATATGTAGGAAAGCAGGTGTCAATAGAGACATTACGAAATCAGGCAATGTATAAAGTGAGTGATAGGATTAGACATTTTCTACAGGCTTGAGTTTGAATATATAATCATAGGAAAAAACAAATATGTCGTCACAAATGGGAATGACATTTGAGAGCATTAGGCAACCTGGACATGGATGCTATTAGTTATCAACATTCACTTTCCTTTTAGGCTTTGGTACAATCATAAGTGTGACATTTTATTTTTTTTTTGTTCAGAATATTACTGTGATAAAATGTATATGTAGATTAGGTGACATGAGTATTTCTTTCACCATTTCTGGGAGCAATAATTTGAAGATGTATACATTAGTATTAGGGGCACAAAGAGGTGTAACCTGTTTCTATGAATATAGAGATAATGCATGAATAGACCATACTATGAATAAATAACATAACTGATTCCACTTTAAATAATGGATTGAATTGATATGTGAAAATATATAAGAAATCTTATATTGATATACAATCATTCATTCCAACCAGTTATATATCTAATGGTAATATTAGGATTATGGTTTATGATGAATGGTGTTTGAGTTTTGCTTTATAAGTGATGATGTTAAACAAAAATAATGTGTTTGGAAAGAAGTCTCATGAAAAGACTAGTCAAGAAACATGGAGGAATGCATGTGTTCTGAATCAGGAAGTGATTGATCGTGAAACAAATTCCTATAAATTTTCTAATTTGTGACTGAAATATATATCCTATGATGTGCATAAACTGAAGACATAGTAACGTACAAGTGTTGAATAAAAATGCAAGTCAAAATACACATCATGTCCCCTAGGAATCTACTTGCATTGATTTTAAACTGTCTAAGTAACTGTAGAAATATTAGGGTTTGTATGCACCATTCACTGAATTTAGTTTTCAGTACTAGGAAACAATATGTATTGCAGGTGGATGATTATTTCTGAGAATAATATTGTGGAAAGTTGATTATAAATCCACAGATATGAATATGAATGAATTTAGGGAGTGTATAATAAGACACATATATTTCATATTTTATATTTTGAAAAATCTGGAGAGTGTATATATATATATATATATATATATATATATATATATATACACACACACACACACACACACACACGCACATGCACAGATATTAAAAAGTAGCAATACAGGAGATCCATTATGAAGGCAGGCATGGAGAAATCAAGTCTATGATCTCTTCAGCTGCACGGGCATAGGGAGTCGTAAACTGTCTAAATGCTGTTTGCTCAGAATCACTAGGCAATGTTGACCTGTTGTGAATCTGGGGCGAAGAGTCTGGGCCCCACAGAACACACACAGAGCCCGGATTGGCTGCATTCAAGCTTAGATTCGTCTGGTTTTTGTGACTCAGCACTAACATTCCGGCTGAAATAACTGGTCAGTCTTTCTGAATTGACAGAGTTAAAAGACAACTGAGCCTTCATAGGCAGTGGCCACAGGATTGAAATGGGGCTTGGGAGATATAGTCAGGACCCACCTGTTGTATTGGTCACCCAGCAAAGGGAACGAATGGTCACCATTTTAATGGGATACGACCATGGCAGAGAACTGACATTACAGGCGGAGGAGATAACTTCATTGAAACCAACGCGACAAGTGTGTAATCCCATTGCCATCTCTCTCAAAACCATGGGGAAACCTCAAGGGCCCTTCCCAGCTCTGCCGTAATGGCCCCTCCCAGGTCTCCCAGGAGCGCGATAGCCAGACCTAGGGAATCAGGATTGGCTCGGGACTCGAGGCGTGTAATTGCCGGCTACCGCTCCCACCAGTGCTGACAATTGAGGTCTCTTACACCACCTACCGGGGGCATGGCTCCCAGAGGACAAGAAAATTCGCTGGGGGTTCTCAGGCCAAAACTCTACAAACTTAGGGTCTGAGGGAGGCAAACAGGGAGAGTGTGCCCAGGTGTTCATTAAAACAGGGCTACCAGGAGCAGAGGCCTGGCGTGTAACCAGTATTGTGGTGAGCGTCAAAGGTGAGCGGGGCCTGGCTTGAGGAAGCACAAGAGAAGGCCCTAGGCACTCAGGATTGGAGACCCGCCCAGTCTGGGAGGAAGAGCTGCTGCACAGTGATTGGTTCCCGCTAATTGAGAGGAGAATCTTGGCCCAGTGCACACAGCTCCACCTACTGGAAGAGAAGTAAATTGAACTCTAGGACTGCATGTATTAATATTATTATTTTATTTGTATGCTTTTCTTTTTCTTTGATTTTCATTTTTGTTGTTGTTCTTTAACTTTTTTAATGTTTTTATTTTTTTTAATTTTTTATTTTATTATTATTATTATTATTTTAAATTTTAATTTTCATTTTTAAATTATCATTATTACTTAAAATTTTCTTTATTTTCTATTTTTTTTCTTTTGTCTTTTCATTTCTTTTCAATTTTGTTATACCCCCTTCCTTGAATTCTACCTGCCTACTCTCATTCTCCTTAGTGACTTCTTCCCTTCCCTTCTAATATCTTTCCTTCCAAGCATCAAATAAATTTATAAGAGTAAGCAGTAACTCAGTAGTCAAACAGAACAAGAAGTAACATGAGAAGCATAAAAAAGCAAGGAAGAAAAAAAGTGCAAACAATGAAGGACAGCCTAAATATTCAAGAGCATCTAGAGTCATCAGAAAAATGGTCATATAAAGAACTCAAGGAATACCTTAGACAGATGGAATGGAACCTTAAAGAGGATACGAGACAACAAAAACAGTGAAAGAACGCATTGAAAATGAATTACATAAACAGATAAAATAAGAAATTAAGCATCTTTATCAGGAGATAGAGATTATTAGAAAAATCAAACAATAATTCTAGAAATGAAGGAAATGATAAACCAAATTAAAAACTCAATTGAGAGTATCATTAACAGAGTGGAGCAAGTAGAAGACAGAATATCAGATAATGAAGACAAAATATATCATCTTGAAAAAAACTCTAGCCAAGAAAGAAATGCTGTAAAAAATTATGAGAAAACATCCAAGAGATATGGGATAACATAAAAAAACAAACTTATGAGTCATCCGGAAAGAGGAAGGTACAGAGATTCAAACCAAGGGAATGAGTAACCTGCTAAATGAAATAATTAGAGAAAACTTTCCAGAAATAAAAATGGAAACAGATAAACAAATTGTAGATGCTTACAGGACACTGAGCACACAAAATCACAATAGACCCATGCCAAGACACATTGTTATGAAGATATCCAATGTACAAAACAAAGAGAAAATATTAAAAGCTACCAGAGAAAGGAGGCAGATTACAATCAGGGGTAAACCAAAAAGGTTAACAATGGATTTTTTTATCACAGATGCTGGAAGTGAGAAGATCCTGGAACAACGTACTTCAAACACTGAAAGACAATGGATGCCAAACAAGAATTATGTATCCAGCAAAATTAAGCTTAATGTAAGACAACGAAATAAAAATATTTCATGATGAACAAAAGCTAAAAGAATTTGCAGCCAGAAAACCAGCATTGGAAAGCATCTGGAGCAAAACACTACACAAGGAAGAAATGAAAATCAACAACGAAAACCATCAGTGGGAAGTGCCTCAGTAATGACAGAGGGCGGGGAAAAGCTAATCATGGAGAAACAATCTAATTTAAAAAAAAAGATATAGGCAAACATGGATGGCAGTACAAACCATATATCAATAGTAACTCTAAACGTTAATGGCTTAAACTCTCCAATAAAGTGACATAGGCTTGTAACTTGAATTGAAAAAAAAACAAATCCAACAATATGTTGCCTCCAGGGGACACATCTGAATGGAAAAGACATACACAAGCTGATGGTGAAAGATTGGGAAAATTTATACCATGCACACAGACCTCGTAAGCAAGCAGGGGTGGCCATCCTCCTATCAAATAAAATCGACCTCAAGACTAATTTAATCAAAAGGGATAAGGAAGGACATTATATACTGTTAACAGAAACCATTCACCGACAAGACATAACAATTATCAATATTCACGCAGCAAATAATGGTGCTGCGACGTTCATAAAACAAATTCTCCTCAAGTTCAAGAATCAAATAGACCACAATACAATAATTATGGGTGACTTCAACTCAACTCTCTCACCATTGGACAGATCCTCCAAACAAAAGTTGAATAAAGGAACTATAGAACTCAATATCACAATCAATACCCTAGACTTAACTGACATATATACAATATATCAACCATCATCAAGTGGAAGTACTTTTTTCTCAGCAGCACATGGATCCTTCTCAAAAATAGACCATATGTTATGCCATAGGGCAACCCTCAGTAAATATAAAGGGGAGGAGATAATACCATGAATTTTTTGTGATCATAATGGAATGAAACTGGAAACCAATGATAAAAGAAAAAAGAAAAAATCATACATCACCTGCAAAATGAACAATATGTTACTGAATGATCAATGGGCAACCCTCAGTAAATATAAAGGGGAGGAGATAATACCATGAATTTTTTGTGATCATAATGGGATGAAACTGGAAACCAATGATAAAAGAAAAAAGAAAAAATCATACATCACCTGCAAAATGAACAATATGTTACTGAATGATCAATGGGTTACAGAAGACATAAAGGAGGAAATAAAAAAAATTCTTCGAGATAAATGAAAATACAGACACAACATATCAGATTCTATGGGACACAATGAAAGAAGTTTTAAGAGGTAAATTCATCACCTGGAGGTCATTCCTCAAAAAAAGAAAAAAAAAACAACAAATAAATGAGCTCACACTTTATCTCAAAGCCCTAGAAAAGGAAGAGCAAAACAACAGCAAATGTAGCAGAAGGCAAGAAATAATTAAAATCAGAGCGAAATTGAAACAAAAGAAACTATTGAAAAAATTAACAAAACTAAAAGTTGGTTCTTCGAAAAGATAAATAAGATCGACAGACCCTTAGCCGTGCTAACGAAGAGAAGAAGAGAGAGAACTCAAATTACTAACATACGGGATGAAAAAGGCAATATCACAACAGATGCAACATAAATACAGAAGAAAATTAGAAATTATTTGGAAAACTGTATTCCAATAAAATAGAAAATAGTGAAGACATCAATAAATTTCTTAAGTCATATGATTTGCCCAGACTGAGTCATAAGGGAACACACAATTTAAACAGACCAATATCAATGGATGAAGTAGAAGAAGCAATCAAAAGACTACCAACCAAGAAAAGCCCAGGACCGGATGGGTATACAGCAGAGTTTTACAAAACCTTTAAAGAAGAATTAATACCAATACTTTTCAAGTTATTCAGGAAATAGAAAAACTGGGAGCTCTGCCAAATTCATTCTATGAGGCCAACATCACCCTGATTCTGAAACCAGACAAAGACACCTCAAAGAAAGAAAACTACAGACCAATATCTCTGATGAACCTAGATGCAAGAATCCTCATTAAAATTCTGGTGAATTGGATAGAAAGGCACATCAATAAAATTGTGCACCATGATCAACTAGGATTCATCCCTGGGATGCAAGGCTGGTTCAATATACGGAAATCAATAAATGTTATTCACAACATCATTGGACTTAAAGATAAGAACCATATGATCATCTCGATAGACGCAGAAAAACCATTCAACAAAGTAGAGCATTCCTTTATGTTCAAAACATTTTAAAAACTAGGGATAACAGGAACTTACCTCGACATTGTAAAAGCTATCTATGTTAAGCCTCAGGCTAGCATCATTCTGAATGGAGAAAAGTTGAAGGCATTCCCTTTAAAATCTGGAACAAGACAGGGATGTCCTCTATCACCACTTCTATTCAATATATTTCTCGAAAAAACTGGCCAGAGCAATTAGAGAGATGAAAGACATTAAAGGCATAAAAATAGGAAAAGAAGAACTTAAATTATCACTATTTGCAGATGACATGATTCTATACATAGAAGACCCAAAAGGGTCTACAGGAAAAACTACTAGAACTAATAAATGAATGCAGCAATGTGGCAGGATACAAAATCAACATGCATAAATCAAAGGCATTTCTGTATATTAGCAACAAAACTTCTGAAACAAAAATGAGTCCAAAGACTGCATTCCCAATTTCCTCAAAATAATTAAATACTTGGGAATCAATCTAACAAAAGAGGTGAAAGATTTATATAATGCAAACTACAGAACCCTAAAAAGAGAAATAGAATAAGATCTTAGAAGATGGAAAAATATACCCCGTTCATGGATAGCCAGAACTAACATCATCAATATGGCGATATTACCAAAAGTTCTCTATAGGTTTAATGCAATGCCAATCAAAATCCCAAAGGAATTTTTTGTAGAAATAGATAAAGCAATCATAAAATTCAAATGGAAAAATAAAAGACCCAGAATAGCAAAAGCAATTCTAAGCAGGAAGTGTGAATCAGGCAGTATAGCGATACCAGATTTCAAACTATATTACAGAGCAATCATAATAAAAACAGCATGGTACTTGTACGAAAACAGGTGGGTGGACCAATGGTACAGAATGGAGGACACAGAGACTAATCCAAAAAGCTACAACTATCTTATATTTGATAAAGGAGCTAATGGCCTGCAATGGAGGAAGGATAGCATCTTCATCAAATGGTGTTTGGTAAACTGAAAATCCATATGCAACAAAATGAAACTGAATCCCCTCCTCTCGCCATGCACAAAAGTTAACTCAAGGTGGATCAAGGTGCTAGATTCAAATCAGAGTCTCTGCGTCTGATAGAAGAAAAAGTTGGCTCCGATCTACATATTGTGTGGTCAGGCTCCGAATTCCTTAATAGGACACCCATAAAACAAGAGTTAATAACAAGAATCAAGAAATGGGACTTACTTAAACTGAATTTTTTTTTTCTCAGAAAGAGAAACAATAAGAGAGGTAAATATGGAGCCTACATCATGGGAACAAATTTTTAGTCCTCACCCTTCACATGGAGCCCTAATATCTAGAGTATACAAAGTATACAAATAACTCAGAAAATTATACAATAAGATAACCAATAACCCAATGGGCCAAGGACCTGAACAGAAACTTCTCGGAGGAGGACATAGAATCAATTAACAAGTACATGAAAAAATGCTCTCCATTTCTAGCAGTAAGAGAAATGCAAATAAAAACCACCCTAAAATACCATCTCAATCCAGTGAGATTGGCAGCCATAATGGAGTCAAACAACAACAAGTGCTGGCGAGGATGTGGGGAAAAGGGTACTCTTGTACATTGCTGGTGGGACTGAAACTGGTGCAGCCAATTTGGAAAGCAGTATGGAGACTCCTGTGAAAGCTTGGAATGGAAGCACCATTTGACCCAGCTATTGCCCTTCTTGGACTATTCCCTGAAGACCTTAAAAGAGCATACTACAGGGATACTGCCACATCAATTTTCATAGCAGCACAATTCACAATTGCTACACTGTGGAACCAACCCAGATGCCCTTCAATAGATGAATGAATAAAAAAATGTGACTTTTATATACTATGGAGGATTACGCAGCACTAAAATATGCCAAAATAATGGAATTTGCAGGGAAATGCATGACACTAGAGCAGATTATGCTTAGTGAATCTAGCCAATCCCTAAAAAACAAATACCAAATGTCTTCTTTGATATAATGAGAGCAACTAAGAACAGAGCAGGGAGGAAGAGCATGAAGAAAAGATTAACATTAAGCAGAAACATGAGGTGGGAGGGAAAGGGAGAGAAGAGGGAAATTGCATGGTAATGGAGAGAGACACTTATTGTTACACAAAATTACATATAAGAGGTTGTGGGAAAATAAACAAGGAGAGAAATGAATTACAGTAGGTATGGTAGAGAGAAAAGATGGGAAGAGAAGGGAGGGGGTATAGTAGAGTATAGGAAAGGTAGCAGAATACAACAGTAACTAATAGGGCATTATGTAAAAATATGGATGTGTAACTGATGTGATTCTGCAATCTGTATTTGGAGTAAAAATGGGAGTTCATACCCCACTTGAATCTAATGTATGAAATATGATATGTCAAGAGCTTTGTAATGTTTTGAGCAACCAATAAAAAAAGTAGCGATATATATGCCAATAGAAATTCATCATGAAATATATATAATCCACAGATTGAAAAATATTAATTTTACTGAACATGAAATTATGTATAATGTTATTCAACTAGGATGCTCACCCATAGGTTGAATTTTCAGTTCCAACAGCGTTTAGGAGGAGTGATCTCTTCTCTCAATTTGCATCTGCCAATTCAGCCACCTCACAAGTGTATACGAGTGATATCAGGTAGGATTCTATATGTGCATATAAAAATACATGTGCTGAATAGGCTACAGAGAAAGGGAGACAGGGATTCATATATTTGTTAATTTTAAAAACACATGTAGAACTATTTCAACAAAAAATTGACTAGATTTATAACTCCTACAAAATATAATGCAAAAGGCAATTCCAACTATACACCATGCCTCCTCTGAACTGCTTGTATTTCTTTTCTTTTTGGGTTATTTTTCACCATCATATTAAGATCATTAGTCAGAGTCTAGTAGGGTATGGGTTAGTGTCAGGGACTCAGTATTTCAAATGGAAAATTGAAAAATGAATCCAATGTGTATGTAAATATGTGCTACACAAAAATCTTCTCACTCATATCCAGAACAATGCCTTGACATTACCTTCACCCAAGTAAGACACAATTATAGTAGAAAAGTGTGAAAGTCTATGAATACATATATGGAATGGAATATCCTCGGGAGTTCACAACCTTGGAGGTGGTAGAGGCGTTTCCAAAAGTAAAGGACAGGGTAAACACTCCACAAACAAAGAGCTCTGCTGGCCTAAGACTTCTTGGAATACTGCCTCTGAGGTTGGGCACTTGAAATATATGTTGTTGTCATGAGCTTTGGCTTCCTTTGTAGTGAGACCATAAAAGCTGGGTCTGCTTCTATGTGACCTGGAAGACATGATTTCTTATTTTCCAATGAACATGAGGCAGCAGTGCTCAATTTTCTCTTTGTAGGTAAACTATGTCCACTGGAGGCTAAGTGTCTCCCGGTGGGGACTGTGAAGACATTTGATCATCCTCCACTTTTCGTGGTGTGTCTTGCTGCTACACTGGGAATTTGGTTCTTGCTTCACACAATATAAGAAGTTCATCTGGGATACAGTGCTGGAGCGTGTTCTGTCACGTGGGGTGGGTTAGCGTCTGCAGGAGAATGTACCAACCAGTCTTCTATCCCACATAGCTTGTCCCAATAACCATAGCAACCTGATTATGAACATTGCCCTGAAACCTCTCCACATAACAAGATGCCTTTACCTACAAGGGAATGGGGGCTGAGCCATATCAGTCACAAGCCATTTGTAAGCTGATAGCCGATCCACATGGCCCCATCTTGATGTTTCATCACATACCTGCCCACCACTACTCTAGGCCCACTACTCACCAGGCTCCAAATTCCTGGCATCTCGTATTCTACACCATTTTCATGAAACCCAGTCAAACAAGGCACTGTCTGGTATACACATGATCAGCAACAGGACATCCAAAGTTTCTGCAGTGCCACCTGGTCATGGGAATTTCAAAACTTTTATGGTATTTATCTAGCAATTTTTCAAGGATGAAATTACAGGCACTGTGGGTTTCAATTCATTCAGGAACCGTTAAGTGTTGAGAAAGCTCATTTCAATGAATGCTCTGGAGAACTTTAAAGTCAAGGCTTCTCAAAGAGTTGCCAACAGGTCACATGAAGCCAGGCCAATTGACGTCTACAATGTGAGGTCCATGTGTGTTTTGAATCTCAACTATGGCTACCAAGTCTTTCAGAATAAAATCATGTGATATCCTGGCTGAGATTCCCAGGCCTCTGTGGAAAGCCAACCTGGGCCAAGATCTCAGTTTCCAAGAGCGAGTCTCATGCGTGGCCTCCTAAAATCCCAACACAATTCATGGCAATACTTCTCTGAGGTCAGTTCCAGAACTCAGTCTCTAAGGGTAAATCATACCAGATTTCAAGCCCAGGTGGACCCAGTCATCCCTTCCAACTGCCACAAAAATGACCAAAATTAAAATGAAATCACTCCCACAGGGCCATAATCTTTTTCCTTGTAGACACTCATCATAACCTCTAGCTGGAGGTTTCAATGAGCACAAGGTAGTGTCCAAAATAAGCTCACTTGCCCCTCATTTGCCTAAAAACATGGTGGCCTGAACACTATTCCTGTGAACCAGGAGTGATCAAATATTCCTGCTGTTAAAGTGTTCCGCTTCTCCAATTTGAGGCCTACTGGCTGAAGCCTATAAATTCTTGATGTGATTTGGAGTCATGAGAAAACCCAAGCACATGTGGGATAGCCTCTGCAGGGATTTCAAAGACTCATTTGACCCTAAGGATCACTATTCTCACTTGATGGAGGTCAGGAACCTAAAACAAGAAGGCAAAAATATTCATCCACAATGACTTCTCTTTTGGTCATTTTGGTTTTGGAACCACATGGGATCTTTCTTTAGATCCATCAGGTGCTGAGAATCTAAGCCACAACCTCATTCAAGGACAAGAGGCTGATTCAGACACATTCCATTCCAAAGCAATTAAGCAAAGAGCCACAGGTGATGTCCATTCATTTCCATATGAAAACAGTCTTCTTAATGCTACACAACTGGGTGGCCTGAGGCAAAGACTTTCCTGATATTCAGGATAATAGAAACAGAAGTAAGCAAATGGCCCAAAGAAGGGTTTCTCCACTGAGACATTACTGGTCACACTGATATCTGAGTTTTCTGAGATGCTCCCATTCCCTTAAGCTATCCAGTACATGGCCATGTCACAGAGCCCTGTGGTGTTACATATCTGGGACTCAAAACCATGAGCCTATTCTGGAGAGTGGCTGGAAAACACGAAGAAAACAGGAACTTAAGAAGATAGTAGATGTTGCCCATCCATAAGGCAAGCTGCAGTCCATTCATCAATTGGGCAGTAAGAATGTGGGGAAGCTTTCAACTAGAGACAACGTTTCCATTGATGCATTCTCTTTTCTAATGTCTACAACAACGGATACACTGGGATACACAGATATAGAAACACTCACCATGTCAAAGGACTTACTAGAAATAGTCCACTCCAAACCAAATAAACCACCTTTCCTAGCTATTCTCAGAACATCAAAAAAAAAACCACAAACTCACACCTACAACAGCAAAGGCGATTCTTTCACCCAAGTAGGTCTGTGATTATCCGAAGTGTCTTCTGACTGGTGGGCCATATTATGTTCCCCAAAAAATGGCCTGTCCTGTTTCAGATCTGGTCTCCTTGGCCAATTCTGTGAAGTTGTCAGGAGCCAGTGGTTCGCCACTACCTACTTTCTCAGGAAAAGCCCCTCTTCCGAGCTCTGCTGGAATTTGGCCATCCTCACATCAGTAGGTACCAAGAAAGACTGACTATGTCTTTGGGAAAAACAAATAAGTTAGCCCACTGGGACTCGGAGTGAGACTGACTCTGGGTGCCTGGCTTCCGGGATCCCAAGTTCAGAGAATTCCATCACCAAGGAAGTGAAGTGAGGTCACTTCTTTCAGGAACTGAATATGGTCACTGCCTTGGTAACCACTTTGTCCTAACAGTTGCTTCCAAGGTTCCTATGAGATGGAGGCTGCCTCAACATCCTGTGACACATTCAGAAGTTTGAATGGTATATCAACCATAGCCACCCAGGAACAGCTCTCCACACAGGCCTGCATAGGTCCATCTTCTCTACTTTAAGAAGGCAGAGGCTGATTCAGACACATCAATTCTTCCTGACCAGGTTGTTTGCCATGGAAGATGACTATTGCTCTCTCAGGTCCTACATAGCTGCCTACATATTCTCCAAGGATCATTTCTCCATGGATCTTTTATCTTCTCAGCAGGTGGAAGATAATCTACATTCCTATATTGTAAGACCCACTCTGTCCCTGCTCTTCTGTAAGTTGTATTGAAGGAAGAGTGTATGGTTAGGGTTAATAATAGGTTCGATTTGGGTTACGAATCATTCTGCAGGATGAATAATGGCATTGGCAACCTGTGGTATTTACAAGAGTATATATGTGAAATATAACTATGAAAGCAGAAATCTAGGTAAGATTTGAAGCCCAGAAGGGCATTGGGGACTTGAGTGGGATACTTAGCTTTGAGTTATGTGCTGCACAGATGTCTCAAATAAATCAATATACACTGGCATCGGACCTTGTACTTTGGATGATTGAATGTTGAAGAGAACATCCAGTCAAAAAGTGATAATCGGTAGGATTAGGAAGGTAGTCGGTAGGTTTAGAAAGAAGAGTGAGTATAGGATTTGGACCAAAAGTTCTTTAGCAATAGGGTTTCGGGTAGAGAGTGTATGTAAATGTCAGTACATGTGAAGAGTCAGTCACAATGATGAACTGGGGAAAACATGTAGAAAAGCAGATATCAATAGAGACATTAGGAAATCAAGCAAAGTATAAAGTGTGTGATAGGGTTAGACATTTTCAACAGGTTTGAGGTTGAATATATAATATTAGGAAGAAACAAATATGTAGTCACCAATAGGATTGATATTTGAGAGCATTAGGCAACCTGGACATGGATGTTTTTAGTAATCCATGCTCACTTTCTATTTAGGCTTTGGTACAATTGTAAGTGTGACCTTTGCTTTTGGTGTCCAGAATATTTCTGTGATAAAATGTGTATGTAGATCAGGTGACATGAGTATTTCTTCCACCATTTCTTGGAGCAATATTTTGAAGACTTATAAATTAGTATGGTCGTACAAAGAGGTGTACCCTATTTCTATGAATATACACATAATGCATGAATAGACCATACTGTGAATAAATAATATAACTGGATCCACTTTAAATAATGGATTGAATAGATATCTGAAAATATATAAGAAATGTTATATTGATATACAATCATTCATTCCAACCAGTTATATATCTAATGATCATCTTAGGGTTATGGTTTATCATGAAGGGTGTGTGAGTTTTGTTTCAAAATTGATTATGGAAATCAAAAATAATATATTTGGAAAAAAGTCTCATGAATAGACCAGTAAGAAACATAGAGGAATACATGTGTTCTGGAGCAGGAAGTGATTGAAAGTGAAACAAATGCCTATAAATTTGCCAACTAGTGAATCAAATATATATTCTATGATGTACATAAACTGAAGAAATAGTAATGTACCAGTGTGGAATAAAAATTAACGTCAAAATACACATCATGTTCCATAGTAACCTACATGCATTGATGTTAAACTGGGTTAGTTAATGTAGACATATTAGGATTTGTATGCACCTTTCACTGAAGTTAGTTTTCAGTACTAGGAAACAAATATGTATTTCGGGTGGATGAATATTTCAAAGAATAATCTTGTGAAAAGTTGATTATTAATCCACATACATGAACATGAATGAATTTAGGGATTGTATATAAGACACATATATTTCATATTTTTAAAAATCTGGAGAGTATAAATATATATATATATATATATATATATATATATATATATATATATATATATACACACACACACACACACACACACACACACACACACACACACAAACATAGACATTAATAAGTAGCAATATATATGCCAATCGAAATTCATCATGAAATATATATCATAAAGATGCAAAAACATTCATTTTACTGAACATGGGTTTATGTATTATGTTGTTCTACTGGGAAGCTCACCCATAGGTTGAATTTTCAGTTCCAACAGGGTTTAGGAGGAGTGATCACTTCTCACACTTTGTATCTGCTATGTCATGTAATTCACAAGAATGTACGTGTGATACCATGCAGGATTCTATTTGTGCATATAAAAATACATGTGCTGAATAGGCTCCAGAGAATGGGAGACAGTAGTTCACATATTTGTTACCTTTGAAAACACATCGAGAACTATTTCAATTAAAAATTGACTAGATTTATAACACCTACCCTTTATCATGCAAAAGGCAAGTCGAACTCTGAACTGCATGTACTTATATACTGTTTGGGTTATTTTTCTCCATCATATTAGAATTAGTAGTCAGAGTCTAGTAGAATATGTGTTAGTGTCAGGGATTCAGAATTTCAAATGGAAAATAGGAAAATTAATCCAATGTGTATGCAAATATGTGCTACAACAAATCTTCCCACTCTCATCCAGAACCATGCCTTGACATTACCTTCGCCCCAAGTAAGACACAATTAGAGAAGAAGAGTTACAAAATCTGTGATTACATTTCTGGAATGGAAAATGCTCAAGAGTGCACAAACTTGGAGGTGGTATAGGAGTTTCCAAAAATAAGGACAAAGTACACACTCCACAAACATGGAGCTCTGCTTGCCTAAAACTTTTTGAGAAACTGCCACTGAGGTTGGGCACTGAAATATAGGTTGTTGTCACGAGTTAAGCTTCCTTTGTAGTGAGACCCTCATAGCTGGGTCTGCATCTATGTGACCAGGAGGACAAAGTTTCTTATTTTACAATGAACACGAGGCAGCAGTGCTGAATTCTCTCTTTGTAGGTAAACTGTGGCCACTGGGCGCTTAGTGTCTCCCCGTGTGGACTGTGAAGCCATATGGTCATCCTCCATTTCGTGGTGTTTCTTCCTGCTGCACTGGGAGTTTGGTATTTGCTTCACGAAATACAGGGAGTTCACCTGGGACAAAGTGCAAGAGGGAGTTCTGTCACGTGTGGTGGGTCAGGGTCTGCAGGATGATACAAGAACCAGGCTTCTATCCCACATAGCTTGACCCCTTGACCATAGCAACCTGATTCTGAACAATGTCCTGAAATCTCTCCATATAACAAGTTGCCTTTACACGGAAGGTTCTGCTGGCTGCGCCATATCAGTCACAAGCCATTTGGAAGCCAATGGCAGATCCAAATGGCCCCACACAGATGTTTTATCACATACCTGTCCAACACTGCTCTAGGCCCACTACTCAACAGAGTCCAACTTACTGACATCTCTGTTCTACACCATTTACATGAAACCCAGTAAAACAAGACACTGTCTGGAACATTCATGATCAGCAACATGTCATCCAAAGGTTCTCCAGTGCCACCTGGTGATGGGAATTTCAAAAATTTCATGGTATTTATCTAGCCATTTTTCAAGGATGAAGTTGGAGGCACTGTGAGTTTCAATTCATTCAGGAACCATTAGATGGTTAGGAAGCTCATTTCAATGAAAGCTCTGGAGAACACTCACAGGTAAGGCTTCCCAAAGAGTGGTGAAAAGATCACATGATGTTTAGCTCATTTAGCTCTACAATGTGAGGTCCATATGAGTTTTGACTCTCAATGATGGGTGCCAAGTCTTTCAGAATAAAATCATGTGGTATCCTGGCTGAGAGGCCCAGTGCTCTGTGGAAAGCCACGCTGGGCCTAGAACTCAGTTTCCAAGGGCGACACTCATGCCTGGCTTTCTGAAACCTCAACACTATTCATGGCAATACTTCTCTGAGTTCAGTTGCAGAACTCAGTCTCTAAGGGAATCACACCAGAGTTCAAGCACATGTGGACCAAGTCATCTCTTCTAACCGCCACCCAAATGACCACAATTTAAATTAAAAGACTCCAACACACATAATAACCTCTGGCTAGAATTTTCCATGAGGGAGACAGCTCAAGTCCGTGTCCCAAATAAGCTCTCTTGCACCTAAATTGCCTAATTCAGGGTGGCATGGACACCCTTCTTGTGAACCAGGAGAGATCAAATAGGTCTCCCATTAATACTGCTCCACTTCTTCAATTTGAGGTCAACTGACTGTGGGGTTTGGATTCTTTATGTGAATTGGAGTCTTGAGAAAACCCAAGCAACCATGGGCTAGCCTCTGCAGAGCTCTGAAGATCTCATTTTACCCAAAGGATCCCTATTCTGACTTGATGGAGTTCAGGAAAGTTACAGAGAAAGGCGAGAGACTTCATCCACAAGGACTGCTCTGTGGCCATTTTGGTCTTGGATGTACACATGGGATCTTTCTTTATATCCATCAGAAGGTGAGAAACTAAGCCACAGCCTCACACAGGGCAAATAGGCTGATTCAGACACATCCTCTCCAAAACAATTAAGCAAGGAACCACAGGTAATACCCATTCATTTCCATTTGAAAACTGTTTTCTTCAGGCTTCACAAAGTGGTGGCCTGCGGAAAAGACCTTCCTGACATTCAGGGCAACAGAAGAAAAGGTAAGCAAAAGGCCCCAAGCATGGTTTCTCCACTGAGACTTTACTGATCACACTGATATCTGAGTTTTCTGAGATGCTCGCCATTCCCTTTAGCTATCTAGTACATGGTCATTTCACAGAGCTTCGTGGTTGTACATATCTTAAACACAAAACCATGAGCCTATTCTGGAGAGTGGCCAGAATTCAGGAAGAAAACAGGATCTTAGGAAGATAGTAGGTGTTGCCCATCAATAAGGCAAGCTGCAGTCCATTAATTAATTGGGAAGGATGAATGCTGGGAAGCTTTCTACCTGACAGGACATATTCATTGATGCATTCTCTCTTCTAATGTCTACAACCATGGGCGCAGTGGGATACACTGACATAGAAACACTCGCGTTGTCAAACGACTTACTAGAAACCGTTCACTCCAAACAAAACAAACCTTCTTTCATACCTATTCTCAGAACATGAGACAAAAACCACAAACTCACACCCACATCACAAAGGCACCTCCTTCCCCCATGTAGATCTGTGACTATCCGGAGAGTCCTCTGACTGGTGGGCCATACTATGTTCCCAGAAATGGCCTGTTCTGTCTCAAATCTGGTCTTCTTGACCAACTCTGTGAAGGTTTCAGGATCAAGTGGTGAGTCAATGCCTGCTTTCTCAGGAAAGCCCCCTCTCCATAGCTTTTCTTGCATTTGGCCATCCTCACATCAGTAGGTCCCAAGAAAGACTGAGTCTGTCCTTGGTAAATCAAAATAAGTTTAGACAACTGGGACTGGGACCGGGACTGGCTCTGGGTGCCAGGCTTCCTGGATTCCAAGTTCAGAGAGTTCTATCACCATAGAAGTTAGGTGAGGTCACTTCCTTTAGGAACTGAATTTGGTCACTGCCTTGGCAACAACTTTGTCCTAACAGTTGCTTCTAAGGTTCCCATGAGAAGGAGGCTGCCCCTACTTTCTGTGACACTTTCACAAGTTAGAATGGTCTGTCAACCATTGGCACGCAGGAGAAGCTCTCAACACATCCCTGCTTTGGTCCATCTTCTCTACATTAAGAAGAGAGTGGCTGATTCAGACACATCCCTTCATCATGAGCAGGTTGTTTGACATGGAAGACTTTTGCTCTCTCAGGTCCTTCATAGTTGACTACATCTTCTCCAAGGATCATTTCTTCATGGACCTTTGAGGTTCTCAGCAGGTGGAAGATCCTCTATATTGCTGTATTTTAAGACCAACTCTGTCCCCGCTCTTCTGTAAAATTAGATTGAGAGAACAGTGTATGGTTAGGGTTAATAACAGGTTCAATTTGGGTGAGAAAAGAAACTACATGGTTGAGCAAACAGGGTCCTACAGTTAACAATAATATGAGAATTATTAATGGACCAGCCTGGGTGGATAAAAGCGTAGTTAACCAGGTGGACTATGTGAACCAAGACTCAAACCTCCTTTTGGGGGCCTCTGTCTTTCTTTGACCCTCTTCAAGTTGTTTTCTTAATTTACTCATAGATTCTTTTACAACTCCAGTATTGTCGGCATAAAAACATCATTCTTTCCTCAATGTAAGCAAAAAGGCACCCTTCTCTCATGAAGAGGAGGGCCAACACTCGCTTGCTCTGTAAACAACTTCAGAGAGAGAGAGGTTAAAATTCCTGTAAAGCTGTGATGCGGTTTTCAATGTCTTTAAGCTTTGGTCTATTTCTGCTTCTAATTGTGTCTTTGGTGTGTCTCATGGACTAGGGCATTTGTTCCTGTGCCCACCCCTTTAGCAACTATTATTCCTAATAGGATGGCTAAAGTGAGGGATACAGGTTCCTGGTGGAACCGGGTTGTATGCCCCCCTATTTGATCTTTAAATGAACCTGCATCCTGATAGAGCACTCTCGAAAACATCTGCATCATTACATAATTAATCGCATCTATTGACCATTTTATGAAAACATAAATAATATTAAAGTGTATAGAATTATACTGTTGTAGGGATGGACAAGGAAAGGCACCTAAGATAGCACCAAAGACAGGAAAGGAGTTTTATTTGTTTGCATCCGTATTTAGAGGGCATTGCTTCTGTTGTAATCAATTAATCCACTGAACCCCAAGTTTTGGTAGTTTTAGTATTTGTACCCAACATGTAAGGGAAGGGGCTCAGAAGTTCACAGTCTGCAGAAATTTACACAAATCAGTTTTTGTTTCTGTTTTTTTCCTCTGTTCTGTGCACGTTAACTTTTCAAGGACACCTTGGAACGGGAGAGCTTTTTTGTCTCTATTTTTTTCTCCTTGCCAGCTGTCACCATGGAGCCCAGTTGGTAACTTTTTTATCTTAGAAATGTAGCCATCTCTGTGAAGCCCCAGCTCAAGGCCAGAGTCCTTGTTCACATATTTTGTGAAAAACTGGTAAGGCGATGTCTAGCTTAGGGGTGGTGATTTTTCCAGCCAGTGGCCAAGTAGAACAGGGCAACACGAAGAGTGGAAGTTTATCTCCATTGAACTTTTTCAGAGGGACTCTTTTGCTGAAAGACCTAAAGTAAGCCTTGGTGAAGACTTCTGGAGAAGGTCATTTAAGACATTTCTGTGGACCTGGTACAGAGGGGGATGACAGGGAAGGCGATGCTGAGAGCAGCTCTGTGGATCTGAGAATGAGGAAGGAGAGATGCCAAAGAATAATGGGAAAGGGGTTTGGGATTTTCATAGAACAAAAACTTGAGCTGTAGAACAGGTAGAGCAGAGGGGGAAGACGGGAGTGAGTATTCCAAAAAGCCTGTGAGGGACTTTAAATTCTTAGAACCTGTTTTCAGTGATGACAAATCAACTTTAAAGGTCATTTTCATTACATCTTGGATAGGGGTCTGAGGGCTCTTCTCAGCTGGTTTGAGCTTTGGCTAAGCTTGCTAGAGGTCTTGGTGGGACCTAGTGCAGACACTGACAGGAAAAGAGAGGAGTGAGTGGGTGGAGGGGTACCTCGGTACCTGCTTCCTCAGCAAGGGGGCAATGTTCTGAGATCCAGCGGAGGTTTGGGTTTTTGATCTAGTAATTGGAGGGGAGAAATCAGGTTGCTGAGGTGGGAGTGAAAGCAGAGAGTCTAGAGCAGAAGGCTGAGTGTGAGGAACTATTGGGGAAGCATAGTACAGGATGTGAGCGCAGGAGGAAAAAGAATTCCACATAGGGGAATTTCCCTTTTTTGAGCACTTGCCAAAGTTAAAAATGTCATGCAGAATTTGAAGATCTAGAGAACCCTCTGGGGGCCATAGTTTTTGGTTGTCTAATTGGTAATATGGCCAATGCTGTGTACTGAATTTGATGAGGAGTTTGGGTTCCACCAGGCAGCCCCTGTATGCTCACATCCCCATGACTTACACAAGAAGTCGGCTTTTCCCCCACAAAGCCATGGCTGTTTGTCGCTTTGATAGTCTGCCGGGCATACATAGTAATATAGGCTAGCCAACCTGCATCTGGCTCGCGTGTCCCTGCATCCATAATGTTTGTTTCAATTATCTATGGTATGGAAGGGATTTAATGAAATTTTAGTGAGATCCTCTTCATCAGGTATATCTCAAAAGGAAAGACCTCTACCGAGCTGAAAAATGTCTGGGTGGAGAGATAGCCACCAGATCCCTAAGGGGGCCGTTAAGGTCTCTTTAATGGTTCTATTTATTTTTTCTACCTGTCCTGAGTTCTGAGATATATAAGCATAATGTAACTTCCAATTAATCCACAGGGTCCTGGTTAACACCTGACTTACCTGGGCCATGAACACCAGTCCATTATCAGTCCATTAGGCAGATCGTATCTTGGAAAAATATCTTTCAGGATCTTCTTGAAAACCATTTGCGCCGTTTTTTTTTTTTTTTTTTTTTTTTTTTGTGTGTGTGTGTGTGTGTGTAAGGCTTCAATCCATCCTGAAAATGTATCTACAAAGACTAGGAGATATTTAAGTCCATACCTTGCTGGCTTAATTTCATTAATGTCCACTTACCAGAATTGTCCTGGTCTGGTTCCTCGTAGGTGCTTTCCTCTAGGAAACTTGGAAGGGTAAGCATTACCCAATTGACGGATCCGACAGGCTTTTGTTACCCGTTCAGTTATTTCCTTTCGCTGTGAGTTGGTTAGTGGAGAACTCTGTTCTTAATCCTACAGTAATGCCTGCAGTTTCTTTGAACCAAGGTGAGTGAGTTGATGTGCATTTTTAACGTAGTGTAGGGCTTGCTGTAATTGCAGGCTGAGCTCAGTGAAGTTGAGGTGTTCAGTGTCAGTGTCCTTAGATGTTATCAAAAACTTCCTGGTACTCAGGGTTCCATTGGAATTGGGCATCTTCCTTTAACAGCGGTATAAAGGAGCAGCTAAGGACGCAAACCCAGGTATCCATAACCTGCAAAAGCCAGCAGTCCCAAGAAATTCTCTGAGTTGTCTGCTGTAAGATGGGGGTGGTATCTACACAATGGTTTGTTTTCTGGGCTCAGTGAGCCATCGTTTAGTGCCCCTAAGGGAATAGCCGAGGAAGATTACTTCATGCTAGCAAATTTGGGCCTTTTTGGCCGAAACTCTATACCCGAGTTGAGCAAGCTCATATAATAGTGCTTGGGTCCCAGACTCACAGTTTTCCTTGGTGTTGGCTGCCAGTAGCAGGTCATCCACATATTGAAGCTGGGTAACTTCAGGGTGCGTAGTTCTGAAGTTGTTGAGATCTCTGTGGAGGGCTTCATCAAAGAGAGTGGGGGAGTTTTTGTACCCCTGTGGGAGTCTAGTCCAAGTTAGTTGACCAGACGTTTTGGTTTCTGGGTCTACCCACCCGAAAGCAAACAGCAACTGACTATCTTTATGCAGAGGCAAGCAAAAGAAAGCATCTTTTAAGTTCAGAACAGTATATAATTTCCGCTCAGGGTTCAGAGTGCTAAGCAGATTGTACCGATTAGGTACCGTGGGGTGAATGTCCTGCACTCTTTTGTTGATCTCTCTTAGCTCTTTAATGGGGCGATAGTCCCCGGTTCCTGGCTTTTTTTTTCTAGTAGCAGGGGAGTGTTCCAGGCTGATTGACAGGGCCTTAGGACTCCTAAGGCCAGATATTTCTGAATATGGGGCCTTATCCCACCTTTAGTTTTTTTGCTTAGAGGATATTATTTGACATTGATTGGGGAGACTGAGGTTTTTAACTCCACTGTTATTGGAGGTTGTTTCACGGACAGACCTAACACCGCAGTTTTTGCCCAGGCATCTGGGTAATCTGTTATCCATTTTTGGGGTAGCTTGCTTGTTTGATCAGTCTTGGGGGGTGTGAAGAGTGGACGTTCATCTTCTACTAATATAGTTAAAGCGGTGACTATAGGAGTTTTACTGAAGGATTTACAAATTTCATTTGGGGGCCTTCAGGGTTAAAAGTTATTTTGGCCCAGAGCTTGGTGAGCAGATCTCTGCCCATCAATGGGTGCGGGCATTCTGGTCTTACTAGGAAGGAGTGATGGATTTTTTTTTTCCCCAGGTCCATGGTCCTCTTAGTTGTCTAAGCCCGATATTTACTGTCATCAGCCCTTTGAACTAGAGACCTTTTATTTGATAGAGGGCCCAATGGGGCCTTAAGGGCTGAGTATACTGCTCCTGTATTCACTTCAAAGTTTACTGGAGTTCCCTCCACTTCAAAAGTTACCCTGAGCTAGGGGAAGGGATCTGAGCCCCGACTTTCTTAGTCATCCTCCAGAGTCAGAATGGCCAGCTGGCGTGGCTGTCTCTTTATAGGGAACTCTATGGCCCAGTATCCTTTTTCTTTAGAGTAGGCACACTGATCTGAGGCCAGGGGTGGCCTCTGGCATGGGCCCTTCCTGTCACCCTGTGTCTTAATTTCTGGCCTCTTTCTTGTTGTGATCAGGACCTTAGTCAATGCCTTAGTCTGTCTTTTGCTTCTCTCATCCTCCGTTTGCTCCCTTTCTTTCTCCCTGTTTCTCTCTTATAGTATACTTTCTTGGCTTCTTTGACTAAATCTCTCTTTTAAATTTTTTTTTAATATCCATGGCAGCTTGCTCAATTAAGGCCATCATGACAGATGCCTTTTAATCCACTGCCTGAGGATCGAAAGAAGTATATCTCTTATATGCCTCCATGATTCTCTCTAGAAACATAAAGGGAGATTCATCAGGCCTTTGAATAATTTCTCTTACCATGGCCAAATTAGTTGGTCACGCAGCGGTCCCTTGGAGACCCGCTGTTAGAGCCTGGCAATAATTGAACAGATGCTCCCTATCTTCCAACGTGTTGGGGTCCCTGTTGAATAGGTTTAAGGAGAAGCCAGATTTCATTATGTTGGGAAGTTGTGTTGGTCGCCCATCAGGTCTGAGGATATTTTTTCTACATTCCAGGAGATTTTTTTCTCATTGCTCTGTCATGAAGAGAGTCGCTAGGTGGTGTTGGCAGTCACCCCAAGTAGGCACGTGTGAAAACGTCGGTGAGTTCTCTGAGTTCTTTTAGCCGGGCCAGCTTCCTCCAGGGAAGGAGGGGCTGTCTGTGCTGCGGGACAGTCATCTTGATGGCACTGGGCCAGCCTAGCTTCCTCGAATGGTGGAGAGGCTGAGTCAGCAGAAGGGGAATCACTTAGAGGGTGTTGGGGGTTGGGAGACGAGGGCAGATGATAAGGAGGAGGAGGAGAGTCCAGTAGAGTCTTGAGACTCAAGGAGAACAGAGGGTGGAGGAGGAGGAGCAGAGAGTTTGAGAGATAGAATTGTGGGGGAAGGAGTAGGAGCAGGTGCAGGGACAAGGAAAGGCTTGACCCATGGAGGAGGAGATTTGTAGAGGTACTGACAAGTTAAGATATATGGCTGTTGATCTGGATGTCTATGTGGTCCCTGGTGAAAGACAATATCTCAGACTTTTCAAATAAGTGCGAAGTACAAAGATCCTTCTAGGAGCCATCCAACTGCAATGGTGGGTCATTCTGTGACACAGAATCTGCCAGGTCTGGCGTTTTACTGAAAAAGAAAGATTCTGAGCCCTTAAGCAGAATTTGGTCCAGTGATCAAGGGTCAGGGACAGAGGCATTGAAATGATCTGTCCCATAATAAAATATACACAGACAGTGAAAGCAACGACACACAACACAGACAAGACAAGACAATAAAGACAGGCAATGGACGTCCAATACTGAGACCAGGACTGACTAGTCGGCAAAACCTGAAGGGCTGGCAATACCGAATCAGAAACAAAATATCACTGAGTCGAGGAGACTATTGTTCCTCGATTTCCCGAGTCTATATCCCAGGGACATGGTCTGTGGCTCTGTGGCATGTGTGTCAGCCACCATGGGAGAGAGCTCACGCTCTTTACCAAGAGCCATTTTGCCATACCCTAACCTGAAGCCTGAAACCAGAAAGATGGGTCTTATTTACCCCCAGAGGAGCCCGTTGGGGGTATTTTGTCTGCAGCTGCCGGATCTCGCTAGGGCCACCAGATTTAAAGGTTGGGCGCGCTTCTGTGGCAGAGACCACCAAGAGACTGTCTCATGCAACAGTAAAGGGTTTATTGGGAGTCCGGCATGAAGGGCTCAGAGATCACTTGAACAGAGCAGAGAGCCCTGAGAACAGCTTAAGAAATGCTTATATATTTTCCTTGGAGAGGGCAGGGAGAGAAATTTATTGATGGTTAATGGCAAGTGGGCAGTTTGCGTGCAACTGGTTGACGGAGTACATTCTGCAGTTTGGCAGTTGGGGACAGCACATTCTGGGAACAAGAATAGTAAACAGTTCTCAAGATTACAAGGGTGTTTTGTTAAGCATACAGAAAAACAGGAAGTGACAAGTATCTATTTTATTAACCTTTCAATATAAGTATGAAAACAGAAATCTAGGTAAGATTTGAAGTCCAGAAGTTCATTTGGCCCTTGATTGGTATACTTAGCATTGAATTACGTTCTGTAGAGATGTCGCAGAAATATGGATATACAATGTCATAGGACCTTGTACCTTCTCGGAGGTCAGTTCCAAAACACAGTCTCTAAGCAGAATCACACCAAAGTGCAAGCCAAGTTGGACCCAGTTATCTCTTCCAACTTCCACACAAATGACCGCAGTTAAAACCAAAACACTCTCACATGACACTCATCTTCTTCCATATAGACACTCATCATAACTTCTGGCAGGAGGATTCCATGAGAGGCGCAGCACAAGACAGTGTCCCAAATAAGCTCCCTTTCCCCTCATTTACCAAAAGTCAGGGTGGCCTGGACACCCTTCCTGTGATCCAGGAGTGATCAAATATGCCTGCCGTTAACACAGCTCTGTTCTCCAATTTGAGGCCTACTGACTGTCGGTTTAGATTCTTTATTTGAATTGGATTCATAAGAAAACCCAAGAACCTATGGGCTAGCATCTGCAGGGCTTTGAATAACTCATTTGACCCATTGGATCCCTATTCTCACTTGAGGGAGGTAAAGAACCTTACGGAGGAATGCGAGAGACTTCATCCACAATGACTGATTTTTGGTCATTTTGATTTGGATCCACACATGGGATCTTTCTTATGATCCATCAGGTGCTAAGAATCTAAGCTCTAGGCTCACACAGGGCCAAGGGGCTGATTCAGACACATCCCTTTCCAAAGCAATTAAGCAAACAGCCACAGGTGATGCCCACTCATTTCCGTTTGAAAACTGTTTTCTTCTGGAATCTCGAAGGCGTGGCCTGAGGCAAAGACCTTCCTGACATTCAGGGCAACAGAACAATAGGTAATCAAAAGGCCAATTGCAGGGTTTCTCCACTGAGACTATCCTGGATTCCAAGTTCAGAGAGTTACATCACCATAGAAGTTAGGTGAGGTCACTTTCTTTAGGAACTGAATGAGGTCACTGCCTTGACAACAACTTTGTCCTAACAGTTGCTTCCAAGGTTCCCATGAGAAGGAGGCTGCCCCTACTTTCTGTGACACTTTCACAAGTTAGAATGGTATGTCACCCATTGGCACGCAGGAGCAGCTCTCAACACATCCCTGCTTTGGTCCATCTTCTCTACATTAAGAAGAGAGTGGCTGATTCAGACACATCCCTTCATCATGAGCAGGTTGTTTGACATGGAAGACTTTTGCTCTCTCAGGTCCTTCATAGTTGACTACATCTTCTCCAGGGATCATTTCTTCAAGGACCTTTGAGGTTCTCAGCAGGTGGAAGATCCTCTATATTCCTGTATTTTAAGACCAACTCTGTCCCCGCTCTTCTGTAAAATTGGATTGAGAGAAGAGTGTATGGTTAGGGTTAATAACAGGTTCAATTTGGGTGAGAAAAGAAACTACATGGTTGAGCAAACAGAGTCCTACAGTTAACAATAATATGAGAATTATTAATGGACCAGCCTGGGTGGATAAAAGTGTAGTTAACTAGGTGGACTATGTGAACCAAGACTCAAACCTCCCTTTGGGGGCCTCTGTCTTTCTTTGACACTCTTCAAGTAATTTTCTTAATTTACTCATAGATTCTTTTACAACTCCAGTATTGTCGGCATAAAAAACATCATTCTTTCCTCAATGCAAGCAAAAAGGCACCCTTCTCTCATGAAGAGGAGGTCCAACACTCGCCTGCTCTGTAAACAACTTCAGAGAGAGAGAGGTTAAAATTCCTGTAAAGCTGTGATGTCGGTTTTTAATGTCTTTAAGCTTTGGTCTATTTCTGCTTCTAATTGTGTCTTTGTTGTGTCTCATGGACTAGGGCAGTTGTTCCTGTGCCCACCCCTTCAGCAACTATTATTCCTAATAGGATGGCTAAAGTGAGGGATACAGGTTCCCGGTGGAACCGGGTTGTATGCCCCCCCTATTTGATCTTTAAATGAACCTGCGTCCTGATAGAGCACTCTGGAAAACATCTGCATCATTACATAATTAATCGCAACTATTGACCACTTTATGAAAACATAAATAATGTTAAAGTGTATAGAATTATACTGTTGTAGAGACGGACAAGGAAAGGCACCTAAGATAGCACCAAAGACAGGAAAGGAGTTTTATTTGTTTGCATCCGTATTGAGAGGGCATTGCTTCTGTTGTAATCAATTAATCCCCTGAACCCCAAGTTTTGGTAGTTTTAGTATTTGTACCCAACATGTAAGGGAAGGGGCTCAGAAGTTCACAGTCTGCAGAAATTCACACAAATCAGTTTTTGTTTCTGTTTTTTTTCCTCTGTTCTGTGCACGTTAACTTTTCAGTTACATCTTGGAATGGAAGAGCTTTTTTGTCTCTTTTTTTTCCTCCTTGCCAGCTGTCACCATGGAGCCCAGTTGGTAACTTTTTTATCTTAGAAATGTAGCAATCTCTCTGAAGCCCCAGCTCAAGGCCAGAGTCCTTGTTCACATATTTTGTGAAAAACTGGTAAGGCGATGTCTAGCTTAGGGGTGGTGATTTTTCCAGCCAGTGGCCAAGTAGAACAGGGCAACATGAAGAGTGGAAGTTTATCTCCATTGAACTTTTTCAGAGGGACTCTTTTGCTGAAAGCCCTAAAGTAAGCCTTGGTAAAGACTTCTGGAGAAGGTCATTTAAGACATTTCTGTGGACCTGGTACAGAGGGGGATGACAGGGAAGGCGATGCTGAGTGCAGCTCCGTGGATCTGAGAATGAGGAAGGAGAGATGCCAAAGAATAATGGGAAAGGGGTTTGGGATTTTCCTAGAACAAAAACTTGAGCAGTAGAACAGGTAGAGCAGAGGGGAAGACGGGAGTGAGTATTCCAAAAAGCCTGTGAGGGACTTTAAATTCATAGAAACCTGTTTTCAGTGATGACAAATCAACTTTAAAGGTCATTTTCATTACATCTTGGATAGGGGTCTGAGGGCTCTTCTCAGCTGGTTTGAGCTTTGGTTAAGCTTGCTAGAGGACTTGGTGGGACCTAGTGCAGACACTGACAGGAAAAGAGAGGAGTGGGTGGAGGGGTACCTCGGTACCTGCTTCCTCAGCAAGGGGGCAATGTTCTGAGATCCAGCGGAGGTTTGGGTTTTTGATCTAGTAATTGGAGGGGAGAAATCAGGTTGCTGAGGTGGGAGTGAAAGCAGAGAGTCTAGAGCAGAAGGCTGAGGGTGAGGAACTATTGGGGAAGCATAGTACAGGATGTGAGCGAAGGAGGAAAAAGGATTCCACATAGGGGAATTTCCCCCTTTTGAGCACTTGCCGAAGTTAAAAATGTCATGCAGAATTTGAGGATCTAGAGAACCCTCTGGGGGCCATAGTTTTTGGTTGTCTAATTGGTAATATGGCCAATGCTGTGTACTGAATTTGATGAGGAGTTTGTGTTCCACCAGGCAGCCCCTGTATGCTCACATCCCCATGACTTACACAAGAAGTCGGCTTTTCCCCCACACAGCCATGGCTGTTTGTCGCTTTGATAGTCTGCCGGGCATACATAGTAATATAGGCTAGCCAACCTGCATCTGGCTCGCGTGTCCCTGCATCCATAATGTTTGTTTCAATTATCTATGGTACGGAAGGGATTTAATGGAATTTTAGTGAGATCCTCTTCATCAGGCATGTCTCAATAGGAAAGACCTATACCGAGCTGAAAAATGTCTGGGTGGAGAGATAGTCACCAGGTCCCTAAGGGGGCCGTTAAGGTCTCTTTAATGGTTCTATTTATTTTTTCTACCTGTCCTGAGTTCTGGGGTATATAAGCATAATGTAACTTCCAATTAATCCACAGGGTCCTGGTTAACACCTGACTTACCTGGGCCATGAAAACCAGTCCATTATCAGTCCATTAGGCAGATCGTATCTTGGAAAAATATCTTTCAGGATCTTCTTGAAAACCATTTGCGCCGTTTTTTTTTTTTTTTTTTTTTTTTTTGTGTGTGTGTGTGTGTAAGGCTTCAATCCATCCTGAAAATGTATCTACAAAGACTAGGAGATATTTAAATCCATACCTTGCTGGCTTAATTTTAGTAATGTCCACTTCCCAGAATTGTCCTGGTCTCGTTCCTCATAGGTGCTTTCCTCTAGGAAACTTGGAAGGGTAAGCATTACCCAATTGACGGATCCGACAGGCTTTTGTTACCCGTTCAGTTATTTCCTTTCACTGTGAGTTGGTTAGTGGAAAACTCTGTTCTTAATCTTACAGTAATGCCTGCAGTTTCTTTGAACCAAGGTGAGTGAGTTGATGTACATTTTTAACGTAGTGTAGGGCTTGCTCTAATTGCAGGCTGAGCTCAGTGAAGTTGAGGCGTTCAGTGTCAGTGTCCTTAGATGTTATCAAAAACTTCCTGGTCCTCAGGGTTTCATTGGAATTGGGCATCTTCCTTTAACAGCGGGTATCATGGAGCAGCTAAGGACGCAAACCCAGGCATCCATAACCTGCAAAAGCCAGCAGTCCCAAGAAATTCTCTGAGTTGTCTGCTGTAAGATGGGGGTGGTGTCTACCTAATGGTTTGTTTTCTGGGCTCAGTGAGCCATCGTTTACTGCCCCTAAGGGAATAGCCCAGGAAGATTACTTCATGCTAGCAAATTTGGGCCTTTTTGGTCGAAACTCTATACCCGAGTTGAGCAAGCTCATATAATAGTGCTTGGGTCCCAGACTCACAGTTTTCCTTGGTGTTGGCTGCCAGTAGCAGGACATCCACATATTGAAGCTGGGTAAATTCAGGGTGCGTAGTTCTGAAGTTGTTGAGATCTCTGTGGAGGGCTTCATCAAAGAGAGTGGGGGAGTTTTTGAACCCCTGTGGGAGTCTAGTCCAAGTTAGTTGACCAGACGTTTTGGTTTCTGGGTCTACCCACCCGAAAGCAAACAGCAACTGACTATCTTTATGCAGAGCAAGCAAAAGAAAACATCTTTTAAGTTCAGAACAGTATATAATTTCCCCTCAGGGTTCAGAGTGCTAAGCAGATTGTACCGATTAGGTACCGTGGGGTGAATGTCCTGCCCTCTTTTGTTGATCTCTCTTAGCTCTTTAATGGGGCGGTAGGTCCCGGTCCCTGGCTTTTTTTTTCTAGTATCAGGGGAGTGTTCCAGGCCGATTTACAGGGCCTTAGGACCCCTAATGCCAGATATTTCTGAATATGGGGCCTTATCCCACCTTTAGTTTTTTTGCTTAGAGGATATTATTTGACATTGACTGGGGAGACTGAGGTTTTTAACTCCACTGTTATTGGAGATTGTTTCACGGCCAGGCCTAACCCAGCAGTTTTTGCCCAGGCATCTGGGTAATCTGTTATCCATTTTTGGGGTAGCTTGCCTGTTTGATCAGACTTGGGGCATGTGAATGGTGGATGTTCATCTTCTACTAATATAGTTAAAGCCGTGACTATAGGAGTTTTTGCTGAAGTATTTAGAAATTTCATTTGGGGGCCTTCATGGTTAAAAGTTATTTTGGCCCGGAGCTTGATGAGAAGATCTCTGCCCATCAATGGGTCCAGGCATTCTGGGATTCCTAGGAAGGAGTGATGGATTTTTCCTTTCCGGAGGTCCATGGTCCTCTTAGTTGTCTAAGCCTGATATTTACTGTCATCATCCCTTTGAACTAGAGACCTTTTATTTGATAGAGGGCCCAATGGGGCCTTAAGGGCTGAGTATACTGCTCCTGTATTCACTTCAAAGTTTACTGGAGTCCCCTCCACTTCAAAAGTTACCCTGAGCCTGGGGATGGGTTCTGAGCCCTGACTTTCTTAGTCATCCTCCAGAGTCAGAATGGCCAGCTGGCGTGGCTGTCTCTTTATAGGGAACTCTATGGCCCAGTATCCTTTTTCTTTAGAGTAGGCACACTGATCTGAGGCCAGGGGTGGCCTCTGGCATGGGCCCTTCCTGTCACCCTATGTCTTAATTTCTGGCCTCTTTCTTGTTGTGATCAGGACCTTAGTCAATGCCTTAGTCTGTCTTTTGGTTCTCTCATCCTCCCTTTGCTCCCTTTCATTCTCCCTGTTTCTCTCTTATAGTATACTTTCTTGGCTTCTTTGACAAAATCTCTCTTTTAATTTTTTTTTTTAATATCCATGGCAGCTTGCTCAATTAAGGCCATCGTGACAGATGCCTTTTAATCTGCTACCTGAGGATCGAAAGGAGTATATCTCTTATATGCCTCCATGATTCTCTCTAGAAACATAAATGGAGATTCATCAGGCCTTTGAATAATTTTTATTACCATTGCCAAATTAGTTGGTCACCCAGCGGCCACTTGGAGACCCGCTGTTAGAGCCTGGCAATAATTGAACAGATGCTCCCTATCTTCAAAGGTGTTGGGGTCCCAGTTGGGTGGGTTTAAGGAGAAGCCAGCTTTGATTATGTTGGGAAGTTGTGTTGGTCGCCCATCAGGTCTGAGGATATTTTTTTCTACATTCCAGGAGATTTTTCTCTCATTGCTCTGTCATGAAGAGAGTCGCTAGGTGGTGTTGGCAGTCACCTCAAGTAGGTAGGTGTGAAAACGTCGGTGAGTTCTCTGAGTTCTTTTAGCCGGGCCAGCTTCCTCCAGGGAAGGAGGGGCTGGGTGTGCCGCGGGACAGTCATCTGGATGACGCTGGGCCAGCCTAGCTTCCTGGAATGGTGGAGAGGCTGAGTCAGCAGAAGGGGAATCACTTAGAGGGTGTTAGGGGTTGGGAGACGAGGGCAGATGATAAGGAGGGGGTGGTGAGTCCAGTAGAGTCTTGAGACTCAGGGAGAACAGAGGGTGGAGGAGGAGGAGCAGAGAGGTTGAGATAGAATCGTGGGGGAAGGAGTAGGAGCAGGTGCAGGGACAAGGAAAGGCTTGACCCATGGAGGAGGAGATTTGTAGAGGTACTGACAAGTTAAGATATATGGCTGTTGATCTGGATGTCTATGTGGCACCTGCTGAAAGACAATATCTCGGACTTTTCAAATAAGTGCAAAGTTGAAAGATCCTTCTAGGAGCCATCCGACTGCAATGGTGGGTCATTCTGAGACACAGAATCTGCCAGGTCTGGCGTTTTACTGAAAAAGAAAGATTCTGAGCCCTTAAGCAGATTTTGGTCCAGTGATTAAGGGTCAGGGACAGAGGCATTGAAATGATCTGTCCCATAATAAAATATACACAGACAGTGAAAGCAACGACACACAACACAGACAAGACAAGACAATAAAGACAGGCAATGGACGTCCAATACTGAGACCAGGACTGACTAGTCGGCAAAACCTGAAGGGCTGGCAATACCGAATCAGAAACAAAATATCACTGAGTCAAGGAGACTATTGTTCCACGATTTCCCGAGTCTATCCCCCAGGGACATGGCCTGTGGCTCTGTGACATGTGTGTCAGCCACCATGGGAGAGAGCTCACGCTCTTTACCAATAGCCGTTTTGCCATACCCTAACCTGAAGCCTGAAACGAGAAAGATGGGCCTTATTTACCCCCAGAGGAGCCCGTTGGGGGTATTTTGTCTGCAGCTTCCGGATCTTGCTAGGGCCACCAGATGTAAAGGTTGGGCGAGCATCTGCGGCAGAGACCACTAAGAGACTGTCTCATGCAACAGCAAAGGGTTAATTGGGAGTCCGGCATGAAGGGCTCAGAGATCACTTGAACAGAGCAGAGAGCCCTGAGAACAGCTTAAGAAATGGTTATATATTTTTCTTGGAGAGGGCAGGGAGAGAAATTTATTGATGGGTAATGGCGAGTGTCAGTTTGTGAGCAACTGGTTGACGGAGTACATTCTGCAGTTTGGCAGTTTGGGACAGCACATTCTGGGAACAAGAATAGTAAACAGTTCTCAAGATTTCAATGGTGTTTTGTTAAGCATACAGAAAAACAGGAAATGACAAGTATCTATTTTATTAACCTTTCAATATAAATATGAAAACAGAAATCTAGTTAAGATTTGAAGTCCAGAAGTTCATTTGGCCCTTGATTGGTATACTTAGCATTGAATTACGTTCTGTAGAGATGTCCCAGAAATATGGATATACAATGTCATAGGACCTTGTACCTTCTCGGAGGTCAGTTCCAAAACACAGTCTCTAAGCAGAATCACACCAAAGTGCAAGCCAAGTTGGACCCAGTTATCTCTTCCAACTTCCACACAAATGACCGCAGTTAAAACCAAAACACTCTCACATGACACTCATCTTCTTCCATATAGACACTCATCATAACTTCTGGCAGGAGGATTCCATGAGAGGCGCAGCACAAGACAGTGTCCCAAGTAAGCTCCCTTTCCCCTCATTTACCAAAAGTCAGGGTGGCCTGGACACCCTTCCTGTGAACCAGGAATGATCAAATATGCCTGCCATTAACACAGCTCTGTTCTCCAATTTGAGGCCTACTGACTGTCGGTTTAGATTCTTTATTTGAATTGGATTCATAAGAAAACCCAAGAACCTATGGGCTAGCATCTGCAGGGCTTTGAATAACTCATTTGACCCATTGGATCCCTATTCTCACTTGAGGGAGGTTAAGAACCTTATGGAGGAATGCGAGAGACTTCATCCACAATGACTGATTTTTGGCCATTTTGATTTGGATCCACACATGGGATCTTTCTTACGATCCATCAGGTGCTGAGAATCTAAGCTCTAGGCTCACACAGGGCCAAAGGGCTGATTCAGACACATCCCTTTCCAAAGGAATTAAGCAAACAGCCACAGGTGATGCCCATTCATTTCCGTTTGAAAACTCTTTTCTTCAGGAATCTCGAAGGCGTAGCCTGAGGCAAAGACCTTCCTGACATTCAGGGCAACAGAACAATAGGTAATAAAAAGGCCAATTGCAGGGTTTCTCCACTGAGACTATCCTGGTCACACTGGTATCTGAGTTTTCTGAGATTCTTGCCAATTCCTTCAGCTATCCAGTACATGTCCATGTCACGGTGCTTGGAGGTGCTACATATCGTGGACACAAAAGCATGAGTCTATTCTGTAGAGTGGCCAGAATTCAGGAAGAAAACAGGAACTTAGGAAGATAGCCGGTGTTGCCCATTGATAAGGCAAGCCCTAGAGTATTCATTAATTGGGCAGGATGAATGCTGGGAAGCTTTCTAATAGACAGGAAACATCCATTGATGCATTCTCTTTTCTAATGTCTACAACCACGGACACAGTGGGATACACAGACATAGAAACACTTGCCTTGTCCAACAACTTACTAGAAACAGTTCACTCCAAACCAAACAAACCGACTTTACTACCTATTCTCTGAACATGAGACAAAACCACAAACACACATCCACACCCACAAAGTCACCTCCTTCCCCCAAGTAGGTCTCTCACTCTCCAGAGTGTCCTCTGACTGCTGGGTCATACTGTGTTCCCCCGATATGGCCTGTCCTGTTTCAGATCTGGTCTCCTTGTCTAACTCTGTGAAGTGGTCAGGAGCCAGCTGTGAGCCACTACCTGCTTTTTCAAAAAAGGCCCCTCTTCAGAGTTTTCCTGGCATTTGGCCATCCTCACATCAGTAGGTACCAAGAAAGACTGACTCTGTCCTTGCTAAATCGAAGCAAGTGAGACCACTAGGACTGGGACTGGGATTGGCTCTGTGTGTCTGGCTTCCTGGATCCCAAGTTCAGAGAGTTCCATTACCAAGGAAGTGAGGTGAGGTCGCATCCTTCAGGAACTGAATGAGGTCACTGCCTTGGCAACCACTTTGTCCAAACAGTTGCTTCCAAGAGTACCATGAAAAGGAGGCTGACCCTACATTCTGTGGCACTTTTGCAAATTAGGATGGTATATCAACCATAGGCACCAAGGAACAGCTCTCCACTCAGGCCTGGTATGGTCCATCTTCTCTATATTAGGAAGAGAGCCTTTAGTCCCGGGAGCATTGCAGTGAACCTCTGCACTAAAACTATTATCAAGCACCTGATGGAGGAGGCCTCCATAGGTAAGTGGCGCCTTTATAACATCTGATATCCGGTTAAGGGAGATCTCTTCTGATGTCAGAGATGTGGCCTGGGGAGGCTCACATATACTCCTGTCCAGGACAGTAACAAGAATCGTTCTGTCCTCTGTTCTGTTCTGTAGGAAATTCCTCTGGAAGTGTAGAGAGGTGCCGACGGGCACGCACGTGCTCCTACCCTGGAGCTTTAGCAAGATGTTGCACTGTACCACTGTTTTTCTGTTTAGGCGCCGGGTTTCTGTTTTTCTTTTTGTGTGTGTGTAGTGTGTTTTGTTCTGCGTTCTATTTTTTTGTTTGTTTGTTTGTTTGTTTGCTTTTGTTCATTTTGTTGTGTGATTTTGGTTGTAAAAACTTAAGGATATTGGACGTGAAAATGGGTAATAAAGAGAGTAAGCCTGACACCCGTTTGAACTGTGTTTTAAGGAACTGCGATGAACTTTACCCCCCTTTGTTTAGCAGGATGATAGAAGTCCCTAGCTGGCTGCCTGGAGCACAACCATTGCAGAGGGCAATGCCTGCTGGGGACCTAAGAACTGAGTATCTCCCAGGTTAACAAGTGAAACTCCTTTAAAACCCCTTGTCCCTCCAGATCAAGAGAGTCACAACATTTGGCAGAGTCCCCTGTGTTTCTCCTTTGTTAGCAAAGCAATTAGCCTCCCCTTTTCTTTTTCTCAGAACCCATTCCTCATTATTTAATTGGTATAAATTGGCTTCTAGGTCAGGAACCGAACTTTAAGTTACAAATTTGGTACCCCCCCTCCGCCCCAGAAATTTGTGAGAGCTGTCTACTGAAATGTTAGGAGATGGAGCTTGCTTGGGGTGGAACTGAACCAGAGGAGCTAATCCTGTAAGTAAAAGGAGGGACTGAGGGACCCCCAGCAGCTGCCAAAGCCCTGTTGATTCAGGGAATACCCTCCTTCCTTCCGTGCACTGTAAGGATTATGCCACCTCTGTCTTGTTAAAAAAGAGAAAAAGAAAAAGGGGACACTAAATTCAGTAAAGTCACCATATAGACACTTTATTTTACATTTCAGGTTGCCCCTCTGTTAAAACATCTGGTCCCCCCCGTGGTGCCACTGGTGTAGTAGATTTTTTCTCTTATCTGCTCTGGTTTAAAGGATTCTGTCTGACAACCATAGTCTCTACCTCCTTTCTGTCTGTCTTGTGTCTTTGTTTCTGGTCCTTTAAGACATGTGCAATAATGTGTTGATATTATAAATTTTTTCTTGGGAATGATCTTAGCTGAATGTGTGTCTAAATGATGATGTTTTATCATAAAAAAACTGGTATCTGAATGGGTTTTTGAAGCATTGCACAATCTTGCAGTTAAAAGTCGGGTTTAGGTCATTGTTTAGTTTAAGATTTCAGGTAATTCATGCCAGAGAACTTAAATACTTAGGATGGAAAACTGAAGAACTCTACTTCCAAGTTGGCAAGTAACTTCCCAATCATTCACTTTTTTTTTTTAACCAATTTTGAATTCGGTAGCCAGAGAAAATGTCACTGTGTGTACCAGTGCATTAATTTGGACAAGGATAGTAAACCATAGTATGGTATCTGTTGACAAAATAAGATGTAAAGACATAAAATTTTGTGAATTGTATCTTGAACTTGTATCATAATTTTCAACACCCCAACCGGAAAATTATGGTTAATATGCCTTAGGCCTGAGGTGTCTGCTCAGAATAGCAGTTTTTTTCCTGCTCCTTCCAGACCTCAGCCATGACTCATGTTGAAATGCAAATGAAAAAAGCCTGCAAGCTTAGTAGGAGACTGATTTGATGCCTAACGGAAAAAAAAAGTAAATTGTATGGTATTTACTAATTACTGGACAGTCATTTTTTCTAGGACTCTTATTGTTTTCCTTAGATACTTTATTATTTTTGAGCTCATGATTCTGAGCATACAGACCTAGGTTAATGTTTTTCTGATCAGTTCTATCTGTGACCAACTGTGGACTTTTTGAAACATTGCAATAGATATTTAACCTGTGAAAAACTACAAGGCCTTTACTATTATTATGTGTGCACAATTTTGTTATGTGTTGTCTGTCTATATAGACATATATCCGTATATCATATATATGATACACAAATTAACATATATAAGGAGCGCACATTAAAAAAAGCGCTCATAAAAACAAATTTTAAAAAGTGGATCCAAAGATCTTTAGTTCACGTGGTTTAAATGTTTCAATTTAAATCGGATAAACAGATAAAAATAAATGTTTTTAAATTTAAGCTTACAAATTTTTCTAGGTGTTCAAAAATCTAATAAAATATTAATATCTACAAAACGTCTAATGTGCCTTGGTTCTAGAACATTTTCTTCAACATAAAAATGGTTTACACTGTTCAATACATTTCTCTAATATTTTAATAAATAAGTAAAGTAAATTTGATATGGGATTACTCATTCGTGAGTACTTTTGTTAGAAATCTGATTCATTTACTAAGGTCTGTATAAGTTTTTACTAAACTCTATATAAGGTTTTAAAAATCAGTCATGTGTTAATGAGACAAAAATTTTTTGAAACATAAGTTTACCCATAACATTGTGTTTATTAAGTTTTATTTTTTCTAGAGCAAGGAACCATAAAAATTACAAAACTTATTAAATCAGAACTGTTATTTTAGAGCATTGTACTGCCATTTTTTTAAAAGCTAAACTTGGTTAATGTAGAAACATCAATGTAATTGTGATGCTATTAATTTTTTTCATATCTTACAGGTATGCAAGTCTGTAAGGTAGAAACTTTAAAAGAGCATTATATCAAGCTGGTGTTCTGAAGTTGTATGGTAAAAAAATATATTGGAGATTTATTTACCTGTTATCAATAAGATATGTAAAGTTTTATGTTACTTTTTACATTGTGGAACAATTTAAATGTATTTTTAAGTTAATGAGAGCCTAATCTATGTAAAAGTTGAAAACTTTCAGGCTTTCTTTAATTCATGTTTTAAATGTGATATCATATGGTGTTAGCTAATGTTCATGAGACCACAAACAATTTATGTAAACTTTGTCAATGTTGCTTTTAAGTTTTACTTTTTAATAAAAACAACCCCATACCATTATTGTCATCTGGTAATAACAAAAGGGTAATCAAAGCAATATAAACAAATACTTTAGGATTATACTCCTAAACAAAAACACCTAAAAAAACAAAACTGCCTTCTCAATAATTCATGACTTCATTGATCATTTCTAGTTAGAGACACTTGGTAGCAGAGTAATATTATCTCCTTTTGGTACACAGTGACCCAGTTCTGTTCTTTACTTTGTTTTAAATCAATTTCTTCTGCATCATCTGATGAGAGGTTCATATACTTCTTAAAACCAATGATTGAGCCCTCAACCTGCACATTCACTTGCTCATAGAGCCAAACCTGAAATTGGGAACTATTTTGCAAGTGTCTGAAGATGAAGTTGATGGGTTACACCTTCACTGTCTGTACATTTTGACCTTGGCCACAGTACACTAAAATGGAAGTTCACAAACACCACAATGACCTAGAGGCTCCTCACATAGAAACTTACAGATCTGGTATACTGTTTTCTAGAAACCCTTCCAAATTATAAAGTAATTCTAATAATCCATGTTTATCATAATTTTTCCTACCAAAAACCAATCCTGAGTATGAACTATTAGTTTCTTAAGGAGTAGATCTTCCCAGACCCCCAAACAAAAAAAAAAAATAAAGATCAGCTTTAGAACTAAAATGCTTAAGATTTATAAAGAGCCCTGCCTTACCTGAGATAAGGCTGTGTGTCCCATCTTACTATATATGAGAATGACTATGAAACAAGTACGTCAGATAATATTTCTTTAAAGTTATGTTAAAAGCATAAAAAATGTCAAGATTCCTAGGATCTCAAACAGGGGATATAATGTAATACTCAGCCAAAAAATTTAGGGTAGCTATTACACGAACTAAGTATTTTTACTTTTGTTAATTTTAGTTGAAATTTTCTTATAAGTTATCTAAAGATTCCCTGTTAGTGTTTTACAAATGTGTTGCTTTAAGAACACAACATGGGTTTATTCAAGATAATAAGTCATCACCTACAATACAGACAGAATAATACAGATCCCAATTAATAAAAAGATAATTATAAAGTTATAGACATTAAAGTCCAGTACTCTTAATATAAGGCTGTTAAAATTAATTTGCTGGATGTTTAAGATTAGGATTTAAAATTAAAGTTAAATGAAAAGGGCCAAGAAAACCAATATTTGGCTCTTACCCTCTGAGTCCATCTGAATCCAGGGAACAGGGGACTTCTCTAAAGAGCTTTGCAACTCTGAGCCACATAACCTCCTGATCAGGGAGATTAATGAGACCACTGGAGAACAGAAAGCCAATCAGTGCATTTGTTATGAAGAGGAGAGTCATCAGAGAAAGGAGATATCCCTGATGCTTCTGAGGGAAGATAAATGGTCAAGGAAGACCTGGACCCACCTAGCGCAAATGGCACTAGCAGAATTGAAAATGTGCTCTCATTTTTCCAGAATTGACTCCCATAAAGCTCAGCTGACTGTTAACAATAGATAGAAACAAAAGTCCGTTTGACTGCTTCATCTCAAACACTTTGGAAAGACAGTTAAGACGAAAATTCAGCCATTCCTGGGCATTTTAAATAATAATAATAATAATAATAATAATAATAATAATAATAATAATAATAATATTTTAAGGTATGCACTTTATTTTAGCCTCCCAAAATAAGTAAGACTGGAGGCTACAAAGAAGGATTCTCAGACAGGAATGCCTGATACTTATAAAAAGAGACTATCAAGAAGAGCTGCCAGAGGCAGAAATTTTTAATTTAAGGCCTGCAGATATTCCTAACCAACACAGGTAGGCTTGGTGTTTGCTAGTACGATTATCCAGCCCTGAGTAACAGAATTAAAGGTTTCTCTATTAGACGCAGAGGTCATACTAGAAAAAGGATTTTACAAGATCAGATGACATTACATTGTTAAACTATATCTTATGGGGAAGGACAACTGTAACACTAAAAGTTGAATATTAATTTGATAGTCCTGATAACTGGGGATATTAAAGACTGGTGAGGGAACTTCTATACAGTAACATGTTCCGGCTGCTGCAACATTTATTCAGTACTCATGGTTTTTGTTTCTCTCATAGAAGAACCCATCCCCAGATGACTTTACAACCTGTTCTTCCCCAACCAGACTTCAATCCGAAATGACTTCTAAAAGGCAACTCATGTCCCCCAACTGACTTATAAAAGGCAATTCATGTCCCTCACGCCATGCCCACTCACTTCAGCCTGTCTCAGGTCAGAAGAAGAAATAATGATTGACGCCACTCTTCTTACAACAATAGAGAGAAAGATAAGTAGACTATCAATATAAGTAATTAATTAAGTCTGGTAAAATCAGGGAGATCGGTTTTGGGTAAGTTCTAAAAATTTGGAGAATCCTACCTGAGGGATTAAAATTTCCTCAGTGCTCTTCCCCTAATCTATTAAAGATTTGAAAGGGACACAGAGAAAAGGGGGAAATGATAGACCCAACCTGATCTTTTATTAAAATTGAGAGCCATCTTGCCACAAAGCCATGAAAAGGTAATTTTGGCTTTACCATAAATTACTGCAAATTCTGAACCTGCTTGAAATGCCTGCCCGTGCCTTGAACTCACGCATGCCCGGCTCTCTGACCAGATAGCAGCCCTCTCTGAAACTTTAGTGACACATCATAAATATTTGCCTTCTCTGGCCAGACAACATCCCTCTCTGAGGCTCTAATGGTCCTCTGAATTCTGATGTAGGGACAGCAAAAAAAACCTAAACTACCATTAGTGTGATGCTTGTCAGAGTTCTGTTATCTGTAACACCCCTTTTGTGTAACTTTCTGGGCTATAAAGCTGGGCTGTAGGAAAGCTGGGGTTGCTGTCTTGTTCCGGCTGTTTTGGGAGGGGAGGCAGCATGAAAGGTAGAAATAATAAGATTAATTTAATATGATTTTAATTAGAGTCAGTGGTCTTTTCTTGTGTCGTGGTCTAACAATTAACACTCCAAAAACATGGAGCTCTGACGGCCTAAAGACTTCTTGAGGAACTTCCTCTGAGGTTGGGCACTTGAAATATATGTTGTTGTAAGGAGCTTTAGCTTCCTTTCTAGTGAGACCATCAAAGATGGGTTTGAATCTATGTGACCTGGAGGACATGGTTTCTTGTATTCTAATGAACATAAGGCAGCAGTGCTGAATTTTCTCTTTGTAGGTAAACTGTGGCCACTGGGTGCTAAGTGTCTCCCTGTGTGGACTGTGAAGCCATTTTTTTATCCTCCACTTTTCGTGGTGTTTCGTGCTGCTGCACTGGGAGTTTGGTATTTGCTTCATGAAATACAAAGAGTTCAACTGGGACCCAGTTTTGGAGGGAGTTCTGTCACTTGTGGTGGGTCAGGGTCTGCAGGAGAATGCAACAACCAGGTTATATCTCACAGACCTTGCCCCCTTGTACATAGAAATCTGACTCTGAACTTTGCCCTGGAACCTCTCCATGTAACAAGATGCCTTTACATAGAATGTTCTGCTGGATGCACAATGTCAGTCACAAGCCATTTGGAAGGCAATGGCAAATCCTCATGGCCACACCACAGATATATTATCACACACCTGCCCACCACTGCAATAGGCCCACTACTCAGCAGGCTCCAACTTACTGGCATCTTTGTTCTACACCATTTTCATGAAACTCGGTCAATCATGGCATTCTCTTGTACACTAATGATCAGCAACAAGACATCCAAAGGTTCTCTAGTGCCACCTGATTATTGGAATTTCAAAAATTTCATTGTATTTATCTAGCCATTTTTCATGGATGAAGTTGGAGACACTGTGGGTTTCAGTTCATTCAGGAACCATTAAATGGTGAGGAAGCTCATTTCAATGAAAGCTCTGGAGAACTCTCACAGGCAAGTCTTCCCATAGAGTCTTCAAAAGGTCGCATGAAGCCAGGCCCATTGAGGTCTTCAATATGACGTCCAAGGGTGTTCTGATTCTCAACTATGGCTGCCAAATCTTTCAGAATAAAATCATGTGATATCCTAGCTGAGATTCCAAGGCTCTGTGGAAAGCCACCCTGTCCTTGATCTCAGTTTCCTAGGGCGAATCCCATGCGTGGCCTCCTAAAATCTGAACACAGTTCATGGCAATATTTCTCTGAGATCAGTTCCAGAACTCAGACTTTAAGGGGAATCACACCAGAGTTCAAGCCCAGGTAGACCCAGTCATCACTTCCAACCGCCACACAAATGACCACAATTAAAACCAAAGCACTCCCACAAGGCCCTCATCTTCTTCCATATAGACACTCATCATAACCTGTGGTTCGAGGTTTCCATGAGGGGATCAGTCCAAGACAGTGTACAAAATAACCTCCCTTGCCCCTCATTTGCCTAAAGTCAGGGTTGCCTGGACACCCTTCCTGAGAACCAGGAGTGATCAAATAGGCCTGCCATAAATACTGCTCTGCTTCCCGAATTTGAGGCCTACTGACTCTCGGGTATATATTCTTTATGTGAATTGGAATCATGAGAAAACCCAAGCACCTATGGGCTATCTTCTGCAGGGTTTGAAGAACTCATTTGACACAAAGGATCCCTATTTTCAATTGATGGAGGTCAGGAACCTTACAGAGGAAGGCGAGAGACTTCGTCCACAATGACTGCTTTTTTGGCCATTTTGGTTTTGGAAGCACACATGTAATCTTTCTTTAGATCCATCAGGTTCTGAGAATCTATGCAACAGCCTCACACATTGCCACGAGTCTGATGCAGACACATCCCTTTCCAAAGCAATTAAGCAAAGAGCTACAGGTGATGCCCATTAATTTCCATTGAAAACCATTTTTTCAGGCTTCACAAAGGGGTGGACTGAGACAAAGACGTTTCTGACATTCAGGGCAACAGAACAATAGGTAAACAAATGGCCCAAAGCAGGGTTTCTCGAATGATATCTGAGTTTTCTGAGATGATCCCATTCCCTTCAGCTATCCAGTACGTGGCCATGTCACAGAGCCTGGAGGTGGTACATATTGTGGACACCAAACCATGAGCCTATTCTGGAGAGTGGCCCGAATTCAAGAAGAAAACAGGAACTTAGGAAGATAGTAGTTGTTGCCCATCTATAAGGCAAGCCACAGTCCATATATAAATTGGGCAGGATGAATGCTGTGAAGCTTTCTACAAGACAGGAAACATCCATTGATGCATTCTCTTTTCTAATATCTACAACCACAGACACAGTGGGATAAACAGACATAAAAACACTCGCCTTATCAAAAGACTTACTAGAAACGATCCAATCCAAACCAAACAAAGCGAATTTCCTACCTATTCCCAGATCATGACACAAAACCACAAACTCACACGCACACCCACAAAGTCACCGCCTTCCCCCAAGTAGGTCTGTAACTATCCGGAGTGTCCTCTGACTGATGGGCCATACTATGTTCCCCCAAAATGGGCTATCCTATCTCAGATCTGGTCTCCTTGCCAACAATGTGAAGTTGTCAGGTGCCAGTGGTGAGCCACTACCTGCTTTCTCAGGAAAGGCCCCTCTTCAGAGCTCTCTTGGCATTTGGCTATCTTCACATCAGTAGTTACCAAGAAAGACTGACTCTGTCCTTGGTAAATCCAATCATGTGAGACCACTGGGACTGGGACTGGGACTGCCTCTGGGTGCCTGGCTTTTTGGATCCCAAGTTCAGAGAGTTCCATCACCAAGAAAGTGATGTAGGTCACTTCCTTCTGGAACTGAATGAGGTCACTGCCTAGGCAATCACTTTTTCCTAACATTTGCTTCCAAGTGTCCCAATAGATGGAGGCTGCCCCTACTTCCTGTGACACTTTCACAAGTTAGAATGGTATATCAAACATAGCACCCGGAAGCAGCTCTCCACACAGGCCTGGTTTGGTCCATCTTCTCTACATTAAGAAGAGAGAGATTGCTTCAGACACACCCATTCATCCTGACCAGGTTGTTTGTCGTGGAAGATGACTTTTGCTCTCTCAGGTCCTTCATAGCTTCCTCTATCTTCCCCAGGGTTCATTTCTGCATGGACCTTTGAGGTTCTCAGCAGGTAGAAGATCTCTTATGTTCCTGTATTGTAAGACCAACTCTGTCCCTGCTCTTCTGTAAAGTTAGATGGAGGGCAAAGAGTATGGTTAGGGTTAATAACATGTTTGATTTGGGTTAGGAATCATTCTGCTGGATGAATAATGGTATTGGGAACCTGCGATATTTGTAAGTATATATAGAGGTGAAATATATGTATGAAAACAGAAATCTAGGTAAGATTTGAAGCCCAGAAGGGCATTGGATCCTTTATTGGGATACTTAGCTTTGAATTATGTTCTGCACATGTGTCTCAGATAAATCTATACACAATGTTATAGGACCTTGTACTTGGATGATTGAATGTCGAAGAGAACATCCAGTCTAAAAAGAATAGTTGGTAGGATTAGGAAGATAGTTGGTAGAATTAGAAAAAAACAGTGAGTATAGGATTTGAAAAAAAAGTTCTTTAGCAATAGGGTTTCAGGTAGAGAGAAAATGTAAATGTCAGCACATGTGAAGAGTTGGTCACAATGATGAATTGGGGAAAATATGTAGGAAAGCAGATATCAATAGAGACATAGGAAATCAGGCAAATGATAAAGTGATTGATTGGATTAGACATTTTCAGCAGGCTTGAAGTTGAATATATAATCTTAGGAAGAAACACATATGTAGTCACCAATAGGATTGACATTTGAGAGCATTAGCCAACCTGGACACGGGTGATTTTTATAATCCATACTCATATTCCATTTAGGCTTTGGTACAATCGTAAGTGTGACTTTGCATTTTCTTGCCAGAATATTACTGTGATAAAATGTATATGTAGATCAGGTGACATGAGTATTTCTTGCACCATTTCTGGGAGCAATATTTTGAAGAGGTATAAATTAGTATTGGGGGCACAAATAGGTGTACCATGTGTGTATGAATATAGAGAGAATGATTGAATAGACCATACTGTGAATAAATAATATAACTTGTTCCAACTTTACAAATTGGAATAAATTAATATCTCAAAATACATAGCAAATCTTATATTGATATACATACATTCATTCCAACCAGTTATACATCTAATGGTAATATTAGGGTTGTAGTTTATCATAAATTCTGTGTGAGTTTTGCTTCAAAATTGATTATGGAAATCGAAAATAATGTATTTGGAAAGAAGTCTCATGAAATGAGCAGTCAAAACCAAGTAGGAATATATGTGTTCTGAAGCAGGAAGTGATTGAATGTGTTACAAATGTCTTTAAATTTGTGAACTTGTGGATGAAATGTACATTTTATGATGTACAAAAACTGAAGAAATAGAAATGTACCAGTGTTGAATAAAATTGAACGTCAAAATACACATCATGTCCCATAGGAATCTAGTAGCATTGATGTTAAAGTGGGTCAGTTACTGTAGAAATATAAGGATTTGTTTGCACCATTCACTGAAGTAAGTTTTCAGTACTAGAAAACAAATATGTATTTCAGGTGGATGAATGTTTCTGAAAATAATCTTATGAAAAGTTGATTATAAAACCACATACATGAACATTAGTGAATTTAGGGAGTGTATAATAAGACACATGTATTTCATATTTTGAAAAATCTAGAGTGTATATATATATATATATATATATATATATATATATATATATATATATATATATACACACACAAATACATTGGAAAGTAGAAAATATATGCCAATCAAAATTCATCATGAAATATATATCATCCACAGATCCAAAAATATTAATTTTACTGAACATGGATTTATGTATAATGTTGCTCAACTAAAAAGCTCACTCATAGTTTGAATTTTCAGTTCCAAAAGCATTTAGGAGGAGTGATTTCTTCTCATACTTTGTATCTGCCAAGTTAGCCACCTCACAAAAATGTACATGTATTCCAGGTAGGATTTTGTATGTGCATATAAAAATACATGTGCTGAATTGGCTACAGAAAATGGGAGACAGGAATTCACATGTGTGTTAACTTTAAAAACACATGGAGAACAATTTCAAGAAAAAAATTGACAAGATTTATAACTCCTACCCTATATCATACAAAAGGCAAGACCAACTATTCACCATGCCTCCTCTGAACTGCTTGTATTTCTATTCTGTTTGGGTTATTTTTCTCCATCATATTAGGATTAGTAGTCAGAGTCTAGTAGGGTATGGGTTAGTGTCAGAGTTTCAGTATTTCGAATGAAAAATTGCAAAATGTATCCAATGTGTATGTAAATATGTGCTACACAAAAATCTTCCCACTCTTATCCAGAACAATGTCTTGACAATACCTTCGCCCCAAGTAAGAAACAATTAGAGGAAAAGAGTTAGAAATTCCGTGAATACATATCTGGAATGGAAAACAATCAGGAGTTCACAATCTTGGAAGTGGTAGAGGAGTTTTCAAAAGTAAGGGACAGGGTAAACACTCCACAAAAATGGAATTCTGCTGGCCTAGAGACTTCTTGGGAAACTCTCTGTGAGGTTGGGCACTTGAAATATATGTTGTTGTCAGGAGCTTTAGCTTCCTTTCTAGTGAGACCATAAAAGCTGGGTCTGCATCTATGTGACCTGGTGGACATTGTTTCTTTTTTTCCCAATGAACATGAGGCAGCATTGCTGAATTCTCCCTTTGTAGGTAAACTGTGGCCCCTGGGGGCTAAATGTCTCCCCATGTGGACTGTGAAGCCATATGGTCATCCTCTATTTTCGTGGTGTTTTTTGCTGCTGCACTGGAAGTTTGGTACTTGCTTCACAAAATACAAGGAGTTTAAATGGAACACAGTACGGGAGGGAGTTCTGTCACGTGTGGTGAGTCAGGGTCTGCAGGAGAATACAAGAACCAGGCTTCTATCCCACATAGCTTGCCCCCTTGACTATAGCAACCTGATTTTGAACAGCGTCCTGAAACCTCTCCATATAACAAGATGCCTTTACATATAAGGGTCTGCTGGTTTGACCATGTCAGTGACAAGCCATTTGGAAGCCAATGGCAGATCCACATGGCCCCACCACAGATGTTTTATCACACACCTGCCCACCATTGCTCTAGGCCCACTACTCAGCAGGATCCAACTTTCTGGCATCTCTGTTAAACACCATTTTAATGAAAACCAGTCAATCAAGGCACTGTCTGGTATACTCATTGTTGGAAAAAGTATAAACGGCAGCCATACCCCAGAGAAAAACCCCAACATGGCGCCTAAGGACTTCTTCTTCCTACCTTCTTCTTTTCTGAAGTGGCGCGAAAAGTTCCCGCCCGGGTGAACTCTCCCACTGGTGCCAATTTCAAATCTCGCTGGCGGGGAACCTTAGCCCCAATGAGAACTAACTCCTGGGCTCCGGAGCTGATATCTGAAAGAACTTGCCAATAAACAGGTTGCCTGCCATTTATCTAAGTCCTTTCATCTCCTCCTTAGTTCTATATAAGCACACAGCTTTTTGCAATAAAATTGGAATTCTCCCGGCGAAGTGCCTTTGAGTGGGGAGTTCTTTCATTCTGGTGCCCCTTTGAGGATATGGGTGAGCTCTTTCCAACAAGAGCCCCGTCCCCCGTTCCGCCCAGACACTCCGTCCTGGTCCGCTCTTTTCAGACGCCAGCTTCCTGCACTCACCACTGATCTGATGTATGTAAGCTTCCCCTGACCCCGGCTCGCCAACTTCCTTCGGGCTACCGCTAGTTTTGTGACCCTGATCGTCCAGCACACTCTAGACGCCCTGTAGGGGAGAGGAAATTCCTCCCACCAAGACCTTTACTGGTCACAGTGGACCCTCTAGTGATCCGTTTCCCTTTGGGGCATGAGGGTTCTGAGTTTACACGAGAGGCTCTGTGGTTTTTCCTCCTTTGCTGCCACTGCTGCTGCCGGCTAGATTTGCTGTTTCCTGCAGGGCTGCTGTGTCTGGCTGAAGCTGCCTCTCTGCTCAGGGAAAACTGAACTCCCGTCCTAGAACTGCATTCTGCTGGAGCTGGAGTTCTGTTTTCATTACTGACTTTTTCAGCTGCGTTCGAAAACTTTCCTGACGTCAGGTTGCCCATGGCTCCAAACCCATTGGGTCTTCCAGATCGCACTTCACTGGTGACGACCAGGTAGTACCCTCTGTATTTCCTCGCGACAGCTGGTCATTTTGGGGACACCCACGTGACCCCCATTCGCCCTGAATTTCCTGGAAGCCGTTCCAGCTCGGGTTTTCTCTTTGTCTCTCTCGCTTACTCTTATTCTCTCTCTCTCTCTCTCTCTCTCTCTCTCTCTCTCTCTCTCTCTCTCTCTCTTCCATCTCTCCCTGTGACAATGGGCACCTCTTCATCTGTACCTGAAGCCTCACCTCTCAAATGTTTAATAAAAAATCTGGCCACACTCTCCCTCACACCAGACATCAAGCCCAAACTTTTAATTAAATTCTGTACCCAAGATTGGCCTCCATATCCACTGGATAATGGCAATCATTGGCCTCCAGAAGGCTCCTTAGATCCAAACCTCCCCTGGGACCTTTTTAACTACTGCCAGCGTCTGGAAAAGTGGAGGGAGATTCCCTGCATTGAAGGTATTAGCCTTCCCACACAGCACCTTGTCTCTGCTCCTCCTGCCCTCCCCGTCAGGTCCTCCTTGCTTATAATCCCCTCTCTTTCCCTACTTCTACTTCTGACTTCACAGATTCTTCCTCATTCAACCCAGCAGATGAACCCCCACATTCTCCCCAGCCCCATCTGCCCCTTCTCTTCTGCAATACCCTCCTCATCCTCTGCCTGATTCCATGGATCCTCAGCCTTCCATTTTATCCCCCTCCCCTCCGTCCTCTTCTGCCTGCTCCACTTCCTCCTCTTCCAAAGAGACACTCCCTTCCCCTCCCTCTCCTTCCTGTCCTCCGCCTGCCTCTCTCAGTCCTCCTTTTACCAGGTCTAAAGGACTCCTTCCCACCCCTAAGACAATCGCACCCCTTTGTGAGGTAGCTGGTCCCGAGGGTGTCATCAGAGTCCACGTGCCCTTCTCCAGGTCAGACATTACTCAGCTAGAGAGCAAGTTAGGCTCAATCACCACTAAACCCACCACTTACATTCGGGAGTTTCAATGGGTCCTGCAAGCATATAGCCTCACTCATCATGACATATACATGCTCTTGGCCAATACACTTCTCCCCGAGGAAAGGCAATGGGTCTGGGAGCTAGCCCAAGCCCATGCTGATGAAAATCATAGGACCAATCCTGACCACCCCACGGGCTCTCATGCTGTCCCAGAGCAGGAACCCTATGGGATTACAACACCCCTGAAGGCTTACAGACTCATGACCTTTTTACATCCTGCCTCTTGGCGGGCCTGAAAAAGGCGACCCACAATGCTGTTAACTTTAAAAAGGTGCAGGAGGTCATTAAAAAGAAGGAGGAAACACCTTCAGAATTCCTGGATAGACTAACCAAGGCCCTTCAACACTGCACATAACTCGATCCAGAAACCCCTGATGGCCGTCATCTCATAATGACATATGTTCTGGCCCAAAAATACTCTGACATTAAAGCCAAGCTTAAAAAGCTTGAACAGGGCCCTGCTACTCCTCAGACCGAAATCCTCGCTGTCTCTTTAAAGGTTTTTCATGGTAGAGAGGATGAAAGTGAATGCCGTAGGAAGAGAGCTGAAAATGCCAAATTCCAAATGTTGGCCCAGGTCATTCAGAGAAGGCCATCACCACGCCGTCCCAATGTGACACCCCCTGGAGCTTGCTTCAAATGTGGTAAGGATTGTCCTTCGCCGAGAACACCCTACAACCCCTGCCCAACATGCCATCAAAGGAGACACTGGGGGGAAGACTGCCCAACAACCCGGAAGGGAGGTTGGTCAGCCACCCGGCAACCCCAGCCTCTCCTGGGCTTGGCAGAGGAGGAATGATGGAGCCCTGGGCCTTCCCTCCAGACTATTACCATCAAGAATCAAGAACCTAGGGTGACCTTCCTGGTGGATGGACGCTTCATTACCTTCCTTTTGGATACTGGTGCCACTTTTTCGGACTTGAGGGAGTATTGGGGTTCTACCACACCCTCAAAAACTCCTATAGTCGTGGTAGGAGGTAAACATATTTTCCCTCAAAATCCCTTTTGTCCTTCACTCACTCCTTTCTCGTTATGAGCCATTGCCCCATTCCCCTTCTGGAAAGGGACATACTCTCACTATTAAAAGTCACCATTCACATATCACCCCACACCTCTCCTACCTCTCATTTCCTCATGATGTTCCTAGGGGCAGATACACCTCCTCCATGCACTCTCCCACGACTATCTAAACCAGTTAACCCTGAGTTTTGGGACACAACTACACCCTTTATGGCTAAATGCAGTCCTATTCATATTGTCTTACTGGACCCTTCAAGATATATTAGTCAACCATGATATCCACTCACAACCACAGCCTTCCTCGGATTAGAAGCCATCATCCAGGATTTATAATGAAAGGGGTATCTTAGGCCTACACACTCTCCTTTCAACACCCCCATTCTGGCAGTTAAGAAACCTAACGTGTCCTACAGGCTGGTTCTAGACCTTCCCCTTGTCTACTCCTCTGTGGTCCCCATCCACCCGCTAGTGTCCAACCCTTACACCCTCCTCTCTCAGATCCCTGCCACTACTACCCACTTCTTGGTTCTAAATTTGAAACATGCATTCTTTTCTATTCCCTTGTTCTCAGAATCTCAGGATATCTTTGCTTTTACTTGCACTGACTCTCACACCCGCCATTCTCATCAGCTTACCTGGACTATCCTCCCACAGGGATTCAGGGATAGCACCCATCTCTTTGGCCAAGTTCTTGCCCAGGACCTCACATCCTTTCACCCGACCTGTCCTGACTCTACTCTCCTTCAATATGTCGATGACCTTCTTCTATGTAGTCCCTCTGGGAACACTCTCAATCCCACACTGCACAGCTTCTTAATTTCCTAGCAGACAAGGGAAATAGGAAGTCTCCCCACAAGGCCCAGGTTTCCCAGTCTTCTGTCACCTTTCTTGGTTTTTGCCTTACACCCAGAAAAAAGGAAATAACACTGGATAGGAGGCAACTCCTCTCTGATCTTCCAGTGCCCCATACAAAAGCCAAAATACTATCATTCCTAGGACTAGCAGGTTATTTTAGGGCCTGGATCCCAAATTTTTCTCTTCTATACAAATCCTGTATGAACTAGCAAAGGGACCCCCTAGTGAATCTCTTGCCTCCTCCCCAAACTACCACATGCGCAGGCTTCAGCAACTTGTCTTAAAGGCACTTGCCCTTCACCTTCCTGATCTTTCAAGACCATTTCATGTATATGTCCATGAAAAAGGGAGGCAAGAACTTGGGGTCTTAGGTCAAAACTATGGGCCTACATTTGCACCTGTGGCATATTTGTCCAAGCAAATTGACCCTACCATCCGTGAGTGGGCCCCTTGCTTAAGAGCTCTGGCTGCTGGACAAATTTTACACAAAGAAGCCTCTAAACTTACTTTTGGGGCCCCTTTAACTATCCACTCCCCACATCACTTGGAGGATCTTTTAGCTTATAAGGGCTTTCAAACCCTTCCTCCATCCAGAGTTCTGTCACTCCTCACTTCCTTTCTGGAAAACCCTAATATTACTTTCCTCCCCTGCTCTGCACAGAACCCTGCCTCACTGCTCTCAATGACTCCCACGTCTAACACACCAACTCATAATTGGTTGGAAACCTTAGATGATTTCCTCCCCTGTCATTCTTCCATTTCTGAGAGACTACTAGCCAAGCCTGACCTTATCTGGTTTACTGATGGCAGTTCCTTTAGGCAGAATTGCACTCATTACTTTGGATACACTGTAGTTTCAGCCACTGAGATTATAGAGGCCAAAGCTCTGCCTTCAGGAACTACCAACCAGCAGTCTGAACTTATAGTAGCCACTCGTGCCTGCCTTCTAGCACAAGGCAAATCCCTAACCCTTTATACTGATTCAAAATATGTCTTCCATATCTTATCCCATGCTGCAATATGAAAGGAGCGAGGCCTACTTACCACCAAAGGTAATGTGATCACTAATTCGGCTCTTATAACCAATCTGATAAAGGCCTCCCACTTACCCACCCAGGTGGGAGTTGTCCATTGTAGGTCTAATTAGAAGAACGTCTCTCTTATCACTGAGGGCAATGCCAAAGCTGACCAGGCGGAATAAATGGCTGCTACCACTTCCAATGATGGACCCCCTGGGGGACATATAATGGCCACTTTAGACAGCTCATCTGAAGCCCCTACTTCTTCCAGTAAGAACAAGGATCTCTTCAAGTTCCTTCATACTCTATTCCTTTCCAATTCTCAGTCTTTGACCCTCTTTTTACAGAGCTTCTTCTCGCTCACCCTCTCTGACAAAGCCATGCTACAGAATATAGCCTCTAATTGTCAGATCTGTCAGTGGACCAACACTTATACTCCTTTAAGGCCCAAACCTTTTCCTTCCCACCAAGCCCGGGGACACATTCCCACTGCTGACTGGCAGGTAGACTTCACCAACATGCTCACAGTATGGTGCACTAAATACCTCCTTGTCTTTGTGGACACTTTCTCTGGTTGGATTGAGGCATTTCCCACTTCCAATAAAACGGCTTCCACTGTAGCTTTAATCTTACTGACAGACATCATCCCCAGGTTTGGTATGCCCACTTCTCTACAATATGACAATGGCCCTGAGTTTATTTCTAGAATCACACAAAAGGTCTCTCAAGCCCTCTCCTTCAAGTGGCATTTCCACTGTCCATATTATCCACAAGCTTCAGGGAAAGTGGAAAGGGTAAATTGTACTCTAAAGGAAGTCCTTACCAAATTGACAATGGAATTAAACTTAGACTGGGTCAAACTCCTTCCCTTGGATTTGCTTCGAATCAGAGCTCTCCCTAAAAACCATCTTTACTGTCTCCCTTTGAGATAATGTATGGAAGACCTCTTATACCCCCTGGGTTGGTCATTTCACAAGGACCTCTCACCCGAGATTTGTCTTTGCCTCTTTTGTATCATCTCCGCTCGGAACTCTGGAAATATCAGGACTGGCTTCATCCGGACCCAGTGTCCTCTCCAAACACTCCTCCCTTAACACCTGGGAGTCTAGTATATTATAATACCCCAGAGGAGAAAGGGACTCTTGCCCCAAAATGGGAAGGCCCCTATCCTGTCATTCTCTGTACCCCCACTGCCGCCAAACTCTCCTTACCAGACAACCGTCTAACTCCCTGGATTCACATTTCTAGGTTGAAGCCATATCACCAGGAGGCCCCACCTGCTGACGACAGGACCAACCCAGAGGAACTCCAAGAATCACCTCCTGAACCTCCCATTAACTCCTGCTCTCCACACTCATCTCACCCATTTAAGTTGCGGCTCACACGGTGTTCCATGCAGCCCAATTCCTCTTAAAAAAGTCACAATGGGCTCTCTCAACACCCTAATCTTCTGTAACTGCTTGTTTTTTGTGCTCTGCTTATTTTCTGTGCTCTATCGGGACTGGTCTTTACCCTCCTCTCCTACCATGTATTTATTCACTCTTCAGGAACGATACTCAGAACATGGCATGTAGAAGGTCCGTGCAGTGGATGCAACTACTTGCTTCATCCACAACTGCACCTCTATTTCCCTAAAATTGTCACCTTCAAAGACCTTCGTCCCTGGTAGCTGGAACTGGCTTTTCATTTGCTTCCTTTTTGATCAAACAAAAGACTATTGTCATTGGTGGCCTGAGATATATAATGGGTGCCCCTATTGGTCATGCAGGTTCCATGATGAACATGGTAGCTATTCTTACCACTCACTTTGTTACCCTAAAGTGTGGACTTCTAGTTACCTAAAGTGGGATAAAGTCTCTTTATCTGATAACAATGGATGGTATACTTTAGATATACCTGACCCCAAGGCCAAACGTTGGGACTATGTTGAGTTTGCTGTCTATGCTCGGACAACCTCAGCCAGACCCACAGAGTGGATGACAGTTGGCCGCACCCTGATTATGCCACCTAAGGCAACCATCCAGGTAGTCGAACACATTAAGGAGTCAGAATCAAAACTTTTAGATCTTATCCATAGCTCATCCACAAAGGATTCAGACACTTCAACCCCCTCAGGTCCCCCTGACACATGGCTCAATTTGTTACACCAATCTCTTCGATTATTAAACTCCACCCCTCTTTTTGTGCCTCCTTCTCAGTGCTTTCTCTGTGCTTCACTTAGTCCCATTAGCGGCAGGAAATATTTCAGCAAAAACCTACAATTTCTCTAAGAAAGGACAACCCATACATGTGACACGTATCCCACTGTGGGAAAGTTATTTCACCAATACTTTATTTGCTTTCATCTGTTTCCACCTGCCAATAATGAATCCTTTACCCATTTGTTCCTTGAGCTTAAGCACCCAATCGAGCCCTGCATTTATGCAACCTGGACATTTCCTCTGGTGTAATGGGTCTTTAAGTACCTCAACGATCAATGTCTCTGGCACCTGTTTCTTGGTTACTGTAGTTCCTCAGCTGTCTTTGTATACTCCCACCGAATTCCGACAGTTGGCCCTACCTTCCTGAACCTGTAGGGCAGTCTTTCTGCCGGTTCTGGTAGGCCTCACTTTAACAACCTCAGTGGCGGGTCTCGGACTCTCTGGTGGAGCTATAGGTCATGCTCTATGGGCATTCAAAGACCTGCAACAAAAACTGCAGGAAGCACTCGATACCACTGCTGAGTCTCTGGGCTCCTTGCAGCGCCAGGTTACTTCATTGGCACAAGTGGCTTTACAGAACCAAAGGGCAATTGATCTTCTCACTGCAGAAAAAGTGGGTACATGCCTATTCCTCAGAGAGGAATGTTGCTCTTATGTTAATGAATCTGGGCTGATAGAAAAAAATGTTGTTAAATTGCAGAAATTATTGACCAAATTGCTCAAACCTAGCTCCTCCAATCCCATAACAGGGTTCTTCCAATCCTATCTTTCCATGTACTTACTACCTATCTTGGGGCCCCTTATTGGGATGCTCCCCTTTTTTGCTCTCTTGCCATGCATAATGAAGTTCCTTCAAACCCAACTGCAAAAAATTTCTAATCAAAATTTCAACCAGCTTTTGCTTAGGCACTACCATCCTCTGATGACCGATGAACCCCTAACATCTCCAAGAGAACAGTTCACTCAGTGATGAAGCTCACTACCAGGCACGATGGAATGCAACGTACATCAGACAGCAGGAGGCAACGAGCTTGGAGAACCTCTTAATCTGCCATCCTGGATTCATGAGTCTTTATGACCTTCTAAGCTTCCTCATGGCCCTTGGCCTCTTCCGTGTCAGTCCCCCAACATGGAACTTCTGCCAAAAATTGACCTTTGCTTTAATTTTTATCTTCATTCTGTTTTTATTCGCTCTGATCTTCTTCAAGTGCTGGTGACGCCATGACCAGGCAACGCTTCCAGTATTTCCTAGAGTCTCTGTTACAGGACCAGTAGCTGATACCAACAATCTCCTCCATCCAGGACTGGTTTCATGCCATCGACAACTTGTGGCATCAGGGAACTTTCATAGACTTTACCCCTACTGAAGTAGCTATCTATACCACTGGCTTTTATTTCTGGCTGCCATGATATCCCCAGACCTGGCCCCCGAGCATTTGTCCACTTCCCTTTCTAGGCCCCACAGCACCCCCACACAGCAGGCAGCAGCCAGAAATGACAAACAATGCCCCACTTTCTAAGAAAACAAAAAGGGAGGAATGTTAGGAAAAGTATAAATGGCAGCCATACCCCAGAGAAAAACCCCAACATGGCACCTAAGGACTTCTTCTTCGTACCTTCTTCTTTTCTGCAGTGGCGTTAAAAGTCCCCGCCCTTGTTAACTCTGCAGCCAGCGCCAATTTCAAATCTCACTGGTGGGGAACCTTAGCCCCAATGAGAATTAATTCCTGGGCTCCGGAGCTGATATCTGCAAAAACTTATTCTCAGAACATGAGACCAAATCACAAACCCACAACCACACCCACAAAGGCACCTCCTTCCCCCAAGTAGGTCTGTGACTATTCGGAGTGTTCTCTGACTGCTGGGCCATACTATGTTCCTCCGAAATGGCCTGTCTTGTCTCAGATCTGATCTCCTTGGTCAACTCTGTGAAGTTGACAGGAACCAGTGGTGAGCCACTACCTTCTTTCTCAGGAAAGGCCCCTCTTCAGAGCTCTTCTGGCATCTGGACATCTTCAAATCAGTAGGTACCAAGAAAGACTGACCCTCTCCTTGGTAAATCCAAACAAGTGAGACAACTTTGACTGGGACTGGGACTGGCTCGGGGTGCCTGGCTTCCTGGATCCCAAGTTCAGAGAGTTCCAACACCAAGGAAGTGAGTTGAGGTCACTTCCTTCAGGAACTGAATGAGGTCACTGCCTTGGCAACCACTTTGTTTTAGCAGTTGCTTCTTATGGTCCCTTTAGATGGAGGCTGCCCCTACTTCCTGTGACCCTTTCATAAGTTAGAATGGGATATAATCCATAGGCTCTCAGGAACAGCTCTCCAAAAGGCCTGGTTTGGTCCGTCTCCTCTATATTAAGAAGACAGAGGCTGATTCAGACACCAAACTTCATCCTACCAGGTTGTTTTCCATGGAAGATGACTTTTGCTCTCTCAGGTCCTTCATAGCTGCCTACATCTTCTCCAGGGATCATTTCTGCACATACCTTTGAGGTTCTCATCAGATGGAAGATCCCATACATTCCTGTATTGTAAGACCAACACTGTCATTGCTTTTCTGTAAAGTTAGATTGAGGGAACAGTGTATGGTTAGTGTTAATAACATTTTCAATTTTGATTAGGAACCATTCTGCTCGATGAACAATGGTATTGGGAACCTGTGATATTTATAAGAATATAGAGGTGAAATATATGAACGAAAAGAGAAATCTAAGTAAGATTTGAAGCCCAGAAGGTCATTGGGTTCTTGATTGGGATACTTAGCATTGAATTACGTTCTGCACAGATGTCTCAGATAAATTGATATAAAATGGCATAGGACCTTGTACCTTGGATGATTGAATGTAGAAGAGAACATCCAGTCAAAAAGGGATAGTCGGTAGGATTAGGAAGACAGTAGGTAGGTTTAGGAAGAAGAGTGAATATAGGATTTGGACCAAAGTTTTTTAGCAATAGGGTTTCGGTTAGAGAGTGAATGTTAGTGATAGCACATGTGAAGATTCAGTCACAATGATGAACTGGGGAAAATATGTAGGAAAGCAGATATCAATAGACACATTACAAAACCATTCAAAGTGTAAAGTGAGTGACAGCTTTAGACGTATTCAAAGGGTTGAGTTTGAATATATAATCTTTGGAAGAAACAAATATGTAGTCACCAATAGGATTTTCATTTGAGATCATTAGGCAACCTGGACATGGATGTTTTTAGTAATCCAGGATCACTTTCCATTTAGGTATGGTACAATCATAAGTGAGAACTTTGCTTTTTCTGTTCAGAATATTACTGTGATAAAATGTATTTGTAGATCAGGTTACATGTATTTGTTCCACCATTTCTGGGAGCAATATTTTGAAGACGTATAAATTAGTATTGGGGGTACAAAGAGGTGTACCCTGTGTCTATGAATATAGAGATAATACATGAATAGACCATACTGTGAATAAATAATATAACTGGTTCCACTTTAAATAATGGATTGAATTGATATCTGTAACTAAGTAAGAAATCTTATATTGATATACAATCATTCTTTCCAACCACTTATACATGTAAAGGTAATATTAGGGTTATGGTTTATCATGACTGGTGTTTTGCTTCAAATATGATAAAGGAAATCGAAAATAATGTGTTTGGAAAGAAGTCTCATGAAAAGAGCAGTCAAGAAACATGGAGGAATACATGGGTTCTGAAGCAGGAAGTGATTTGAAGTTAAACAAATGCGTATAAATTTGCTAAATTGTGGATGAAATATTTATATATCCTCTGATGTGCATAAACTGAAGAAATAGTAATGTTCCAGTGTTGAATAAAAATGAACGTCAAAATGCACATCATGTCCCATAGGAATCTAATCTACTTGCATTGATGTTAAACTCGTGTCAGTTACTGTAGAAATATTATGATTTGGCTTTTTTTTTGGTGTTATAATACAATTTATTTTAGTACTAGCATGCCACAGAATGTAGAGGAAGGAACAATGGATTATTATTATCATTGTGATAATTTAAGGTTTTATATCACATTAAGCTATAATATGGCATAATATATCTTATGAATTAGAGAAAAATTTTTTTAAAAAACCTATTATTTAAGGACCATACGCACTGACAATTTAAATGGCTTTCTCGTGATTTCAATTTCTATCAATTGTGTATTAATTGCCAAATATTTATTTTAGTACTTTTCATATTCATAATTGATATAAAGTCAATTGTTTAATTCTTCTTGTAAGTAGTTACTTATTACAGCAGGGACATTATTAATAATTCTAAATCTTTATAAGAAAAATGGTACAAAGTTATTTTCATGCAAAATTAAGAATAATTGCCTTCTCTGAATGTTTGATTGTTAATACATATAACAAAGAGCTTTTGATGAGTCTCTTCCCCAGTAAAACATAAAATGCAAAGATATACTTGGGTATGTATGTCCAAATAAAGATAAGAAGAAATACACATTATTAGCTAGAAACAATTAAATAAAAGATGAAAAGAAAAATCCAATACATTGTACGAACTTGTCAGATGAGGTAGTATTCTGGAAGAATAGCCTAAGGCTAGACATGGTCCATGACAAAATATTATCTAAAAAAATGAAATATGAAAAATATAGGAAATGCTATGAATTTTTCATGAAGGTAGGTGAATTATCCTTTAATCTCATTTTATGTGCATTTTCAAAAGCCAAATTTCTGGTAAAATAAATTTGTGATAGTTACAACTACACAAAACAAAGTTTCTGCTTAGCAAAATGAATGCATCTCAACCCTTTTTTAGCTGATTTCTTCCTACTCAATTTTAAACCTTTATTTATTTATTTATTTTTATTGGTTGTTCAAAACATTACAAAGCTCATGATATATCATCTTTGATACATTTTTCTCATTTGGTTTATGAACTCCCATTTTTTTCCCCAAATAAGAATTGCAGAAACACATAGCTTACACATTCACATTTTTACATAATGGCATATTAGTGACTGTTGTATTCTTCTACCTTTCCTATCCCCTACTATCCCCCCTCCCCTGCCCTCCCATCTTCCCTCTCTACCTCATGTGCTGTTGTTTAATTCTCTCCATTATTTCCGCCCCATTTCCCCTCACAACCTATTATGTGTAATTTTGTGTATCATTGAGTGTATTCTACCATTTCCATATGCTTTCTCTTCTCTCTCCCTTTCTCTCCCCCCACACGTCTTTGTATAATGTTAATCTTTTCCTCATGCTCTTCCTCCCTTTCTGTTCTTAGTTGCTCTCTTTATATCAAAGAAGACATTTGGCATTTGTTTTTTTAAGGATTGGCTAGCTTTGCTTAGCATATTCTGCTCTAATGCCATACATTTCACTGCAAATTCTATGATTTTGTAATTTTTTAGTGCTGCGTAATACTCCATTGTGTGTAGATTCCACATTTTTTTTAATCCATTCATCTATTGAAGGGCATCTAAGTTGGTTCCACAGTCTAGCTGTTGTGAATTGTCCCGCTATGATCATTGATGTGGCAGTATCCCAATAGTATGCTGTTTTAAGATCCTCAGGGAATAGTCCAAGAAGTGTGATAGCTTGGTCAAATGGTGGATCCATTCCCAGCTTTCCCAGGAATCTCCATACTGCTTTCCAAATTGGCTGCACCAATTTGCAGTCCCACCAGCAGTGTACAAGTGTCCCCTTTTCCCCACATCCTCGCCAACACTTACTGTTGTTTGACTTCCTAATGGCTGCCGATCTTACTGGAGTGAGATGGTATCCTAGGGTGGTTTGATTTGCATTTCTCTGACTGCTAGAGATCGTGAGCATTTTTTCATGTACTTGTTGATTGATTGTATGTCCTCCTCTGTGAAGTGTCTGTTCAGGTCCTTGGCCCATTTGTTGATTGGGTTATTTGTTACCTTACTTTTTAATTTTTTGAGTTCTTTGTATATTTTGGATATTAGGGCTTTATCTGAAGTGAGAGGGGTAAAAATTTGTTCCCAGGATGTAGGTTCTCTATTTACCTCTCTTATTGTTTCTCTTGCTGAGAAAAAAAAAACAACTTTTAGTTTAAGTAAGTCCCATTAATTTATTCTTGTTATTAACTCTTGGGCTATGGGTGTCCTATAAAGGAATTTGGAGCCCGATCCCACAGTATGTAGATCGTAGCCAACTTTTTCTTCTATCAGATGCAGTGTCTCTGATTTGATATCTAGCTCCTTGATCCATTTTGAGTTAACTTCCTTGCTTGGCGAGAGAAAGGGATTCAGTGTCATTTTGTTGCATATCGATTTCCAATTTTTCTAGCACCATTTGTCCTTCGTATATTGCAGGTTTTTAGCCCCTTTTATCAAATATAAGAAAGTTGTAATTTTGTGGAATGGTTTCTGTGTCCTCTATTCTGTACCATTGGTCCACCTGCCTGTTTTGGTACCAGTACCATGCTGTTTTTGTTACTATTGCTTTGTAGTACAGTTTGAAGTCTGGTATCGCTATACCTCCAGATTCAAACATCCTGCTTAGAATTGCTGTTGCTATTCTGGGTCTTTTGTTTTTCCATATGAATTTCATGATTGCTTTATCTTTTCTACAAGAAATGTCGTTGGGATTTTGATTGGCATCAATTTAAACCTGTAGAGAATTTGGGTTATATCGCCATTTTGATGATGCTAGTTCTGCCTATCCATGAATTGGGTATATTTTTCCATATTCTAAGATCTTCTTCTATCTCTTTATGTTTCTGTAGTTTTCATTAATAAATCTTTCACCTCTTTTGTTAGGTTGATTCCCAACTATATAATTGTTTTTCCAATTATCTTATTTTCTTTGAGGATATTTTGAATGGAGTGGTTTTCCTCATTTCCATTTCAGAAGTTTTGCTGCTGATATACAGGAATGCCTTTGATTTATGCGTGTTGATTGTATATCTTGCCACTTTGCTGAATTTATTTATTAACTCTAGCAGTTTCTCTGTAGACCCTTTTGGGTCTGTTAAATATATTATCATGTCATCCGCAAATAGCGATAATTTAAGTTCTTCTTTTCCTAGTTTTATGCCTTTAATTTCTTTTGTCTGTCTAATTGCTATGCCTAGTATTTCAAGAACTGAATTAAATAGAAGTGGTGATAGAGGGCATCCCTCTTGTTCCAGATTTTAGAGGGAATGCCTTCAGCTTTTCTCAATTTAGGATGATGCCAGCCTGAGGTTTAGCATATATAGCTTTTACAATCTTGAGGTAAGTTCCTGTTATCCCTAGTTTTTCTAGTGTTTTCAACATAAAGGGATGCTGAACTTTGTCGAATGTTTTTTCTGAATCTATCGATACGATCATATGGTTGTTGTCTTTAAGTCTATTGATGTGGTGAATAGCATTTATTGATTTCCGTATAATGAACCAGCCTTGCATCCCAGGGATGAATCCTACATGATCATGGTGCATAATTTTTTTGATATGCTTTTGTATTCGATTCACCAAGATTTTATTGAGAATTTTTGCATCCAAGTTTATTAGAGATATTGGTCTGTAGTTTTCTTTCTTTGAAGTGTCTTTGTCTGGTTTTGGGATCAGGGTGATATTGGCCTCATAGAATGAATTTGGAAGAGTTCCTTATTTTTCTATTTCTTGAAATAGCTTGGAAAGTATTGGTATTAATTCCTTTTTGAAGGTTTTGTAGATCTCTGCTGTATACCCATTCGGTCCATGGCTTTTTTTGGTTGGTAGTATTTTGATGGCTTCTTCTATTTCTTCCTTTGTTATTGGTCTGTTTAAATTGTGTGTGTCTTCCTGACTCAATCTGGGCAGATCGCATGACTTAAGAAGTTTATTGATATCTTCACTATCATCTATTTTATTGGAACATAGGGTTTCCAAATACTTTCTAATTATCTTCTTATTTCTGTAGTGTCTGTTGTGATATTGCCTTTTTCATCCCGTATGTTAGTAATTTGAGTTCTCTCTTTTCTTCTCTTCCTTAGCATGGCTAAGGGCCTGCAAATCTTATTTATTTTTTCAAAGAACCAACTTTTAGTTTTATCAATATTTTCAATTTTTTTTTTGTTTCAATTTCGTTGATTTCTGCTCTAATTTTAATTATTTCTTGTCTTCTACTACATTTGCTGTTGTTTTGCTCTTCCATTTCTAGGTTTTTGAGGTGTAGTGTGAGTTCATTTATTTGCTGATTTTTCTTTTTTTTTTTTGAGGAAAGAACTCCAAGAAATGAATTTCCCTCTTAAAACTGCTTTCATTGTGTCCCATAGATTCCAGTATGTTGTGTCTGTATTGTCATTTGTCTCTACGAATTTTTTTATCTCCTCCTTTATGTCTTCTGTAAACCATTGATCATTCAGTAGCATGTTGTTCATTTTCCATGTGATGTAGGATTTTTCCTTCCTTCTTTTATCATTGATTTCCAGATTCATTCCATTATGATCAGATATTCTGCATGGTATTATCTCCACGACTTTATATTTACTAAGAATTGCCCTATGGCATAATATATGGTCTATCTTTGAGTAGGATCCATGTGCTGCTGAGAAGAACGTGTATCCACTTTTTGATGGTTGATATATTCTATATATGTCGGTGAAGTCCAGGTTACTGATTTTGCTGTTGAATTCTATAGTTTCTTTATTCAGTTTTTGTCTAGAGGATCTGTCTAATGGCTAGAGCGGTGTGTTGAAGTCACCCATAATTATTGTGTTGTAGTTTATTTGACTCTTGAACTTGAGGCGAGTTTGTTTTATGAGTGTTGCAGCTCAATTGTTTGGTGCATACAAATTGATAATGGTTATGCATTGTTGGTGCAAGGTTCCTTTTAACAGTATATAGTGTCCTTCTTTATCCCTTTTGATTAACGTAGGTTTGAAGTTGATTTTATTCGATATGAGTATGGCCACTCCTGCTTGCTTCCGAGGGTCATGTGAGTGGTATGATTTTTCCCAAACTTTTAATTTCAGCCTCTGTATGTCTTTACCTATCATATGAGTCTCCTGAAGGCAGCATATTGTTGGATTTTTTTTTTTTTTTGATCAAGGTTACTAGCTTATGTCTCTTGATTGGTGAGTTTAGGCCATTGACATTTAAGGTTACAATTGAAATATGATTTCTACTTCCAGTCATGTTTGTTTGTTTGTTTATTTATTTATTTATTTATTCATTTATTTATTTATTTTGGTTAGTTTTTACTTTTTGGTTATTTTCCTCTCCCTTTACTGAGATACCTCCTGCTGCTAGTTTCAGGCATTACTTTTCAAATCCTCTTCTTGTAGTATTTTGCTCAAAATGCTTTGCACTGCTGGTGTTCTGGCTGTGAATTCTTTTAGCTTTTGTTTATCGTGAAAGACTTAAATTTCATTGTCAAATCTGAAGCTTAATTTTGCTGGATACAGTATTCTTGGTTGGAATCCATTATTTTTGAGCGTTTGAAATACTTTGTTCCAGGATCTTCTTGCTTTCAAAGTTTGTGATGAAAAAAATCAGTCGTTAACTTAATTGGTTTACCCCTGAATGTAACCTGCCTACTTTCTCTCGTAGCTTTTAATATTCTCTCTTTGTTCTGTATGTCCTTGTTCTGGTTATCTTCATAAATATTTGTCTTGGAGTTGGTCTATTATGGTTTTGAATGCTTGGGGTCCTGTAGGCTTCCAGGATTTGGCAATCCATTCCATCTTTCATCTCTGGGAAATTTTCTAGAATTATTTCATTTAATATGTTGTCCATTCCTTTGGTTTGAATCTCTATGCCTTTTTCTATCCGAATGACTCTCAAATTTTTTTTTTATGACATCCCATATCTCTTGAATAGATTGCTCATGGGATTTAAGCATCTTTTCTGTGTTTACTCTATTCTTTCCAAGTTGATAAACTTTGTCTTCATTATCTGACGTTCTAACTTCTACTTGATCTAGTCTATTTGTAATACTCTTCGTTTGAGTTTTTAATTTGGTTTATACTTTCCTGCATTTCTAGGATTACTGTTTGATATTTCTTTTTAATGTCTCTATCTCCTGGTAAAGCTCATTCTTTGCCATTTGAATTTGTTTGTTTATTTGATTTTCAAAATATACTTTTATTGCTTGGACTTGCTGCCTCATGTCTTCTCTAATATTCCTTTCCATCTGAGTTAGGTATGCCTTGAGTTTTTTCCCTATCCCTATTTCTGATGCTTCACGGTCCTCCTTTAGAATTTAGTTGTCCTGCATTTTTTGCACACCTTTTTTTCCCTTGTTTTTTCATGATGTTCACGTTACTTTTCAGCTCAATTTGATTGCTGTGTTTCTGCTTTCTTCAATAGATTTGTTTTGGTTTTATATATCTCTGTTGTCTCTCTTTTGTGTTTGTAGACTATGCCTGCAAAAGTGGATTCCACTTGGAAGGAATTCCGACAGCTGAGCTCCAGTGATGTCACCTGTCTGCTATGGCGGGCCCCAGGCTCCTTGCCGGGGTGTTTGAATGGGGGGGTGGGACTGGACTCTCTCTGGTTGGTTTCACCTCCCGGTCGCTGGCAGGCGGGCGGTCTCCAGCCATCCAGTCGTGCAATCAGCGAATGGGCTGTCACCGGCGGGCGGGTGATCTCTAGCTGCCCAATTGCGCAGGCAGCCAGCAGGTGATTGGTTGAGGTGGGCAGGCGTTCTCCAGCCTCCTAGTCACGCGTGCCTGTCCTCTGGTCCCCTGGTTTCCTCTGCGAGTACTGATTTCCCCTGCTACACCAGATTTCCCCTGAGTGATGCCTCTTGGCAGCTCAAACTGTACTCTTTGCCTGCCGTTCCTTGGGTGTGGAGGGTGTCTATTGGGAACACTGGCACTCTATTGTTTTGATTTTTTCCGCTTGCCCCACCCATTGCGCTGGCTAGAACTGTTTTGTTTTCACCGGTGATGGGAGGGGAAGTTGAAGGTCAGGTGCCACTAGTTTTCCCCCCGTCTTTATGAAGGCTTTCTCTGGTAATCCCTCCCCCGGAAAGCCTAAGAGAGAATTTTTGCGAATTACCTGCTGTATGGGAGATAAGCTGAGTAACACAGACCTGTTTTGTTGTTGCAATCTGTCGGAGAGTGGTGGTGGATACTTCAGCTCTCCAAGATGGTGGCCGTTGGTTTCCTCGGTGGAGTTTCGGTTGTGGGGGATAGAACTGTAACACTTTCTTCCCCATCTGAAATCCCGAACTCAGCCCCGGGCTCAGTGGTGGGTGAGCCAGCCGGATTCCACAGAATCCGCAGCAACGTTTCTCCCTGCATGCTGGTCGCTTCACGGTGGAGGCCCGCCGTCTGTAGCCACGGCATGGGCCGCACGGATCAGCCACCCCAGATCTTCGGTCGCATAGTTGGCTCTTGTTTGAGACTCAATTACAGGACCTCGGTGGTGGAAATCATTCTTCTAGGTTCCAGGCACACCCATTTTTCTGTAAGATCCTAACAAGATACTTTTTCGTCATTCTAACTCTTTATTCACATGTGAAGTTGCGCAGTACAAAGGGTGTGATGCACTCTATTCATGGCCATCTTGCAATGTCAAAATATTAGGATTTCTATGCACCATTTACTGAAGATAGTTTTCAGTACTAGTAAACCAAAATGTTATTTCAGGTGGATGAATATTTCTGAGAATAATCTTTTGAAAAGTAGATTATAAATCCACATACATGAATATGAATGAAATTTGGGAGTGCATAATAAGACACATATATTTCATATTTTGAAAAATCTGGAGGATATATATATATATATATATATATATATATATATATATATATATACAGACACACACAGAGAGACATTAAAAAGTAGCATTATATATGCCAATCGAAATTCATCATGAAATACATATCATCCACAGATTCAAAAATATTTATTTTACTGAACATGGATTTATGTATAATGCTATTTAAATAGGAGGATCACCCATAGGTTGAATTCTCAGTTCCAACAGCTTTTAGAAGGAGTGATATCTTCTCACAATTTCTATATGCCAAGTCAGCCACCTCACCAAAAATATACGTGTGATACCAGGTATGAATCTATATGTGCATATAAAACTACATGTGCTAAATAGGCTACAGAGAAAGGGAGACAGGAATTCACATATTTGTTAACTTTAAAAAAACATGGAGAATTCTTTCAACCAAATAATTGACTAGATTCATAACTCCTACCCTATATAATGCAAAAGGCAAGTCCAACTATACACGATGCCTCCTCTGAACTGCTTGTATTTCAATTCTGTTTGGGTTATTATTCTAGTCAGAGTTTAGTAGCATAGGGGTTAGTGTGAGGGATTCACTATTTTGACTGGAAAATTATAAAATGAATCCAATGTGTATACAAATATGTGCTACAAAAAATTGTTCCCACTGTCATCCAGAACAATGGCTTGACATTACCTAGTCCCCAAGTAAGACAAAATTAGAGGAGAAGAGTTAGAAAATCTGTGAATACATATTTGGAATAGAATATGCTAAGGAGTTTCCAAAAGTAAGGGACAGGGTAAACACTCCACAAACTGGAGCTCTTCTGGCCTAAAGACTTCTTGTGGAACTGCCTCTGAGGTTGGGCACTTGAAACATATGTTGTTGTCAAGTGCTTTAGCTTCGTTTCTAGTGAGACCAATAAAGGTGGGTCTGCATCTATGTGATCTGGAGGACATGGTTTCTTATTTTCCACTGAACATGAGCAGCAGTGCTGAATTTGCTATTTGTAGCTAAACTGTGGCCCCTGGGGTCTAAGTGTCTCCCCGTGTGGACTGTGAAGCCATTTTGTGATCCTAAAGTTTTCATGGTGTTTCTTGCGGCTTCACTGGGAGTTTGGTATTTGCTTCACAAAATACAAAGAGGTCAACTGGGACACAGTGCTGGAGGGAGTTCTGTCACGTGTGGTGGGTCAGTTTCTGCAGGACAATGCACCAACCATGCTTCTATCCCACATAGCTTTCCCCATTGACCATAGCAACTTAATTCTGAAACTTTCCCTGAAACTTCTCAATATTACAAGATCCCTTTACATAGAAGGGACTGCTTGCTGCACCGTGTCAGTCACAAGACATTTGGAAGCTAATGGCAGATCCACATGGCCCCACCACAAATGTTTTATCACACACCTGCCCACTACTGCTCTAGGCCAAGTACTAAGCAGGCTCCAATTTATTGGCATCTCTGTTCTACACCATTTTCATGAAACTCAGTCAATCAAGGCACTGTCTGGTATACTCATGATCAGCAACAGGACATCCAAAGGTTCTCCAGTGCCACCTGGTCATGGGAATTTCAAAAATTTCTTGGTATTTATCTAGCCATTTTTGAAAGATGAAGTTGGAGGCACTGTATGTTTCAAATCAATCCAGAACCATTAAATTTTGAGGAAGCTCATGTCAATGAAAGCTATGGAGAATTCTCACAGGCAAGGCTTCCCAAAGATTGGCTAAATGGTCACGTGAATCCAGGCCCATTGAGGTCTACAATGTGAGGTCCATGTGTGTTTTGACTCTCAACTATGGCTGCCAAGTCTTTCAGAATAAAATCATGTGATATCTTGGCTGTGATTCCCAGTGCTTTGTGGAAATACAACCTGGGCATACATCTCAGTTTCCCAGGACGACTCTCATGCGTGAACTCATAACATCCCAACACAATTCATGGCAATACATCTCTGAGGTCAGTTCCAGAACTCAGTCTCTTAGGGGAATCACACCAGAGTTCATGTCAAGGTGGACCCAGTCATCTCTTCCAACCACCACACAAATGACCACAATTAAAACCAACACACTCCCACATGGCCCTCATGACCTTTCATATAAACACTCTTCATAACCTCTGGTTGAATGTTTCTATGAGGGGTGCAGACCAAGACAGTCTCCAAAATAATCTCCCTTTCCCATAATGTGCCTAAAAACAGGGTGGCTTGGACACCCTTCCTGTGAACCTGGTGTGATCACATAGGCCTGCTGTTAATACTTCTCTGCTTCTCCAATTTGAGGACTACTGACTTTGGGGTTTAGATTCTTTGTCTGAATTGGAGACATGAGGAAACCCAAGCTCCTACGGGCTAGCCTCTGCAGGGCTTTGAAGAAATTATTTGACCCAAAGCATTCCTATTCTAACTTGATGTAGGTCTAGAACCTCACAAAGGAAGGGGAGAGACTTCATCCAGAATGACTGCTCTTTTGGCTATTTTGGTTTTGTATGCACACATGGGATCCTTCTTTAGATCTATCAGGTGCTGAGAATCTAAGCCTAAGCCTCACACAGGGCCAAAAGGCTGATTCAGACACATCCTTTCCAAAGGAATTAAGCAAAAAGCCTCAGGTGATGCCCATTCATTTCCATGTGAAAACAGGTTTTTTTCAGGCTTCAAAAAGGGGTGGCCTGAGGCAAAGAACTTTCAGACATTCAGGGCAGCAGAACAACTGGTAATTAAAAGGCCCAAAGCAGGGTTTCTCCACTGAGACTCTCCTGATCACACTGATACCTGAGTTTTCTGAGATGCTCGCCATTCCCTTCAGCTATCCAGTACATGGCGTTGTCACAGGGCTTGGAAGTGGTACATATATTGGACACAAATCCATGAGCCTATTCTGGAGAGTGGCCAGAATTCAGGAAGAAAGCAGAAACTTTGAAAGATAGCAAGTGTTGCCCATCGATAAGGCAAGCTGAAATCCATTCATAAATTGGGCAGGATGAATGCTGGGAAGCTTTCAACTAGACAGGACATATCAATTGATGCATTCTCTTTTCTAATGTCTACAACCATGGACACCGTGGGATACACAGACATAGAAACACTCACCTTGTCAAACGACTTACTCGAAACAGTCTACACCAAACCAAACATACCGACTTTCCTACCTATTCTGAGAACATGAGACAAATCCACAAACTCACACCCACACCCACAAAGGCACCTCCTTCCCAGAAGTAGGTCTGTGACTATCCAGAGTTTCTCTAATTGTGGACCATATTTTATTCCCACAAAATGGCCTGTCCTGTCTCAGATCTGGTCTCTTTGGTCAACATTTTGAACTAATGAGGAGCCAGCGGTGATCCAATACCTGCTTTCTCAGTAAAGGTGACTTTTCAGAGCTTTCTGGCATTTGGCCATCCTCACATCAGTAGGTACCAAGAAAGACTAAATCTGTCCTTGGTAAATCCAAGCAAGTGAGACCCCTGGGAGTGGGACTGGGACTGGATTTTGGTGACTGGCTTCCTGGATCCCAAGTTCAGAGAGTTCTGTCACCAAGGTTGTGAGGTGAGGTCACTTCCTTCAGAAAGTGAATAAGGTCACTGCCTTGGCAACCACGTTGTCCTAACAGTTGCTTCAAAGAGTCCCATGAAATGGAGGCTACCCCTACTTCCTGTGACACTTTCACAACTTAGAATGGTATATCAACCATAGGCACCCAGGAACAGCTCTCAACACAGGCCTGGTTGGGTCCTTCTTCTCTAAATTAAGAAGACAGAGGCTGATTCAGACACATTCCTTCATCCTGACCAAGTTTTTTACAATGAAAGATGACTTTTGCTCTCTCAGTTCCTACATAGCTGCCTACAACTTCTGCAGGGATCATTTTTGCATGGACCTTTGAGTTTCTCAGTAGTTGGAAGGAATCCTACATTTTTGTATTGTAAGACCATCTCTGTCCCTGCTCTTCTGTAAAGTTAGATTGAGGCAACAGTGTATGGTTAGGGTTAATAACAGGTTTGATTTGGGTTAGGAATCATTCAGCTGGATGAATAATGGTATTGATGACCTGCGATAATTACAAGAATATATAGGTAAAATATAAGTATGAAAACAGAAATCTATGTAAGATTTAAAACCCAGAAGTGTATTAGGACCTTGATTGTGATACTTAGCTTTGATTTATTTTCTGCACAGATGTCTCAGGTACATCGAAATACAATTGCATTGGACCTTGTGCCTTGGATGATTGATTGTCAAAGATAACTTCCAGTGAAAAAGTGATAGTCGGTAAGATTAAGAAGATAGTCGGTAGTTTAGAAAGGAGAGTGAGTATAGAATTTGCACCAAAAGTTCTTTAGCTATAGCTTTTCGGGTATAGAGTAAATGTAAATGTCAGCACATGTGAAGAGTCAGCCACAATGATGAACTGGGAAAAATATGTAGGAAAATAGATATCAATAGATACATTAGGAAATCTGGCAAAGTATAGTCGTTAGTGAAAAGTTAGTAAAATAGGTAGTTGTCTCTTCATGTTTTTCTGTATACTTAACTTCCCTCCCTGCCCTCCCCAAGGAAAGTATATAAGCCCTGTTTAAGCTGTTCTCAGGACTCTCTGCTCTATTGAAGTGAGCTCTGAGCCCCAGCATGCTGGACCACCAATAAACCCTTTGCTTTTGCATGAGACAGTTTCTTAGAGGTCTCTTCGCCTGACACTCATCCGACCTTTACATATGGAGGTTCCACCGAGTTCTGGCAGCAGCGGACGAGAGACCCCAACTGGCTCCTCAAGGGATTTGTAAGGCGCCTCTTTCTGGTGTCAGGTTTCAGGTTAGAGCTTGGCAAAATGGCTGTCAATGAAGAGTGTGAGCTCTCTCTCACGGTGGCTGACAGATGTGTCACAGAGCCACAGGCCACCACCCTGAGGGACACCCCAGAGGACTCTGAAAATCAAGGAACAATAGTCTCCTCAACTCAGTGATATTTTGTTTCAGATTCGGTATTGCCAGCCCATCAGGTATTGCCGGCTACTCAGTCCTCGTCTCAGTGTTGGACGTCCATTTCCTGTCTTATTGTCTTGTCTTGTCTGTGTCATGTGTCGTTGCTTTTACTGTTTGTGCATTTTTCATTATGGAAAAGAGCACTTCAATGCCTCTGTCCCTGACCCTTGATCACTGGACCAAATTCGGCTTAAGGGCTCAGAATCTTTCTTTTTCAGTAAACCGCTGGACCTGGCAGACTCTCTGTGCCTCAGAGTGGCCCACCTTTGGATTCGGATGGCCCTTAGAAGGATTTTTCTACTTCTCACTAATTTAAAAAGTCAGAGATATTGTCTTTCAGGAAGGGCCACATAGCCATCCAGATCAAAAGCCATATATCTTAACCCGGCATTACCTCTGCAAATCTCCTCCATGGGTGAAGCCTTTCTTTGCCCCTGCCCCCGCTCCTAATCCTTCCCCCACGATCTCTCAAACCCTCTGCTCCTCCTCCTCCTCCACCCTCTTTTCTGCCTAAGTCACAAGATTTAACTCTACTGGACTCTCATCCCTCTCCTTATCCCTTGCCCTGGTCTCCCAACCCCCAACACCCTCTAAGTGATTCCCCTGCTGCTGACTCAGCCTCTCCGCCATTGGAGGAAGCTAAGCCAGCCCAGCACCCTCCAGAAAACCCCCCCGCGGCACACACAGCCCCTCCTCCCCTGGAGGAACCTGGCCCGGCTAAAGGAACTCACCATCAATGAAAGATTGAAAACCCTGGAACTCCCGTGATGCTCCCCCTCCGTCCCTATGTGCCAATGATTGATGATGGCCATGGGGAAAAATTGCAAGCCTACCAGTATTGGCCTTTCTCCTCTTCAGACCTATATAACTGGAAAAATAACAATCCCCCCTTTTAAGAGGACCCCACTCGTGTCTCAGGTGTGGTTGATTCATAGATGTTTTCACACCAGCCTACTTGGAATGACTGCCAACAACACCTAGGGACTCTCTTCATGACAGAGGAACAAAAGAGAATCCTCCTGGAAGCTAGAAAATAATATCCTCGGACCAGATGGGTGACTGACACCACTTCCCAACATATTCAACCCGGCTTTCCCTAGAATCGACAAAACTGGGACCCCAACACCTTTGAAGGTAGGGAGCATCTGTCCACTTATCTCCGGGCTCTAATAGCGGGTATCTTAGTGGCTGCTAGGCGACCAACTAATTTGGCCAAGGTAATAGAGTTTATTCAAGGGCCTGATGTATCTCCCTCTATGTTTCTAGAGAGAATTATGGAGGCATATATGAGATATACTCCTTTTGATACTCAGGCAGAGGCTCAAAAGGCATCTGTCATGATGGCCTTTATTGGGCAAGCTGCCATGGATATTTAAAGAAAGTTACAACAGTTAGATGGATTACAAGATATGACTTTGAGAGATTTAGTCAGAGAAGCCAAAAACGTATACTATACGAGAGAAACTGAGGAAGATAAGGAAGCAAAGGGTGGATAAAAGAAACAAAAGACAGACTAAGGAATTGACTCAGGTCCTGGTCACAACAACAAATAGGCCAGAAATAAGAAACATGGAGACAGGAAGGGATACCTGGGCCCAAACTAGAGGCCACCCCTGGCCTCAGATCAATGTGCCTATTGTAAAGAAAAAGGACACTGGGCCAAAGAGAGCCCTAGAAAGAGACAGCCACGCCAGCCAGCCATCCTGACTCTGGAGGATGACTAAGAAAGTTGGGGATCAGATCCCCTCCCCGAGCTCAGGTTAACTTTTGAAGTGGAGGGCACCCCAGTAAACATTGAAGTGGATACAGGGGCAATATACTCAGCCATTAAGGCTCCATTTTGCCCTCTATCAAATAAAAGGTCTCTAATTCAAGGGGCTAATTGCAGTAAATATCGGGCTTGGACAACTAAGAGGACCTGGGACCAGGGGAAAGGAAAAATCCATCACTCCTTCCAAGTAATCCCAGAATGCCCGGCCCCATTGATAGGCAGAGTTCTGCTCACCAAGCTCCGGGCCAAAATAACTTTTAACCCTGAAGGCCCCCAAGTGGAATTTCTAAATCCTTCAGTAAAAACTCCTATATTCACAGCTCTAACTATGTCAGTAGATAATGTACATCAAATCACTCACCTTAGTTTAAAGAAACTACATTCATTTATGAAGGATCAAGAACAGAGTTTTCCACTAACCGACTCACAGTTAAAGGAAATAACTGAATGGTTAACAAAAGCCTGTAAGGTCCATCAAATGGTTAATTCTTATCCTTCCAAGCTTCCTACAGGAAAGCACCTATGAGGAACCAGACAAGGACAATTCTGGGAAGTGTACTTTACTGAAATAAAGCCAGCAAGTTATGGACTTAAATATCTCCTAGTCTTTGTAGATACATTTTCAGGATGGATTGAAGCCTTTCCCACCAAAAAAAAAAAAAAGAAAGAAAAAAAGAAAAGGAAAAAAAAAGAAAAAAAAAGAAACAGTGCAAATTGTGGTGAAGAAGATCCTGGGAGATATTTTTCCAAGATACGGCCTGCCTAAAGTAATAGGGTGTGATAATGGACTGGCATTCATAACCCACATAAGTCAGGGGTTAGCCAGGACCTTGGGGATTTATTGAAAGTTACATTGTGCTTATAGACCCCCGAGTTCAGGACAGGCAGAATGAATGAATAGAAACATTAAAGAGACCATAACGAAATTAAGCTTAGAGACCGGCATAAAATATTGGACTATGCTCCTGCCTTATGAACTGTTTCATGCAAGAAATACTCCCTCTGTTTCTTTGTGTAACCTCACCCCCTATGAAATTTTCTATGGTGCCCCTCCTCCAGTAAGGGACCTAACCCCAACTCTAAGACCTAACGATTTCTTTCACACCCATTTGCTTTACAGACTTAAAGCTCTTGAAAGAACTCAGGATACCTGTGAAAACAGATGGCCACTGCCTAACAACCTGGGGACGAGAGGACTCCAAATCAACATCAATTAATTTACTTCTTCTATGTAAGACGACATCAGGTGTCATCCCTGGAACCCCGCTTGAAAGGACCATACCAGGTGCTACTTATAACACCTACAGCGGTGAAGGTAGACAGAATCATTTCCTGGATCCATACCTCTCATCTCAAGCCTGCGGCCTGTTGAGACTCTGGCTGGAAACTGGAAAAGACTGGTAACCCTTTCAAATTGTGTATTCGCCATGTGGATAAAGCTATAGACTCTCCCCTTGACCATCAGTAGTCCTAACCCTCATCAGCCCGTTCAGCAGCGATGGCTGATCACAAATCCTACTGGAAAAGAATTATGGTCTATCTCGTATACAGCCCAATTAGGTAACTAGTGACCATCTCTCTACCCAGACATTTATTAGCTGGCTATACGTCTTTCCTATTGGGATATCCCTGATGAAGAGGATGCCACTAAAATTCCATTAAATCCCTTCCAAACCATAGACAATGGAAACAAACCTAATGGATGTAGGGACAAGTGAGCCAGATGCAGGTTTGCTATCCTAGATTACTATGATTGCCTGGTGGACTATCAAAGCCACATGAAATCACGGCTGTGTGGGGGGAAAGCCGACTTCTTCTCTAAGTCATGGGGATGTGAGCATACAGGGACTGCCTGATGGATCTCAAGCTTCTCATCAAATTCTGTAGAGAAAAGGGAAAGAAAAGAGAAATTGGATGGAAATGGAAGGAGACCTTCATTGTTATACAAAATTACATATAAGAGGTTGTGAGGGGAATGGGAAAAAAAATAAGGAGAGAAATGAATTACAGTAGATGGGGTAGAGAGAGAAGATGGAAGGGGAGTGGAGGGGGGATAGTAGAGAATAGGAAAGGTAGCAGAATACAACAGTTACTATTATGGAATTATGTAAAAATGTGGATGTGTAACCAATGTGATTCTGCAATCTTTCTAATGTTTTGAATAACCAATAAAAAATTCTGTACACAGCATTGGCCATATTACCAATTAGATAACCAAAACCGATGGCCCACAGTGGGGTCTCTAGGTCCTCAAATTCTGCGTGACATTTTTAACTTCTGCAAATGCTCAAAAGGGTGAAAGGAGATTCCCCTATGTGGAGGCCTTTTCCCTCCTTCGCTCACATCCTGACCTATGTTTCTCCAATAGATCCTCACCCTTAGCCTTCTGCTCCAGTCTCTCTGCTGTCACTATCACCTCAGCAACATGATTTCTCCCCTCCAATTACTAGATCAAAAATCCAAACCTCTGCCAGTTCTCAGACCATTGCCCAATTGCTGAGGTAGCAGGTAATGAAGTACCCCTCCACCAACTCCCTCCTCTCTTCTCCTATCAGTGTCCGCACCGGATCCCACCAGGTCCTCTTACCAGCTAACCCAAATCTCAAACCAGCTGAGGAGAGCCCTCATACCCCTATCCAAGATGTAATGAAAATGGACTTAAAAGTTTCTTTGTCATCACTGAAAAAAGGTTACTCAGAATTTAAAGTCCCTTACAGGCTTTTAGTGATACTAACTCCAGTCTTCTCCTCTGCTCTACCTGTTCTACTGCTCAAGTTTTTGTTGCTAGGAAAATCCCAAACCCCTTTCCCATTATTCCTTTACATCTTTCCTTCCTCATTCTCAGATCTTCAGAACTGCTCTCAGCCCCACCTACCCCATCTGCCCCCTCTGTACCAGGCCCACCGAAAAGTCTTATCTGACCTTCTTCAGAAGTCTTCATCATGGCTGACTTTAGGACTTTCAGCAAAAGAGTCCCTATAAAAGACTTCAGAGTAGATAAAATTCCTCTTTACGTGTTGCCCTGTTCTACTTGGCCACTGGCTAAAAAATCTGCACTCCTAAGGTAGACACCCCCTTACTAGTTTTTCACAAAATATGTGTACAAGGCCTCTGGCCATGAGATAGGGATTCACAGAGATGGCTACATTTCTAAGATACAGAAGTTACAAACTGGGCTCCATGGTAACAGCTGGCAGGGTGAAAATCAAAGGGAAGAAAGAGCTCTCCCTAACCCAGGTGTCCTTGAAAAGTTAACTTGCCAAGAACAGAGGAAAAAAAACAGAAAAATAAACTGCTTTTTGTAAACTTCTGCAGACTGTGAACTTCTGCGCCCCTTCCTTTACATGTTGGGTACAAAATTCTGAAACTACCTAAACTTGGATTTCAGGGGATTTATTGATTACAACAGAAGTAATGCCCTCTGAATCTGGTTGCAAACGAATAGGACTGTTTCCCTGTCTTCGGTACTATCTTAGGCGCCTTGCCTTGTCTGTCCCTACAGCAGTATAATTCTATATACTTAAACATTTTTTATGTTTTCATGAAGTTGTCAACAGATATGATTAATTGTGTAATGGTGCAGATGTTTCCCAGAGTGCTTTATCCTGATGCATGTTCATTTGAAATTCAAATAGGGGGAAATAAAACCTGGTTCCACTGGGCACATATATCCCTCACTTTAGCCATCCTATTAGAAATAGGAGTTGCAGCAGAGGTGGGCACAAGAACCACTGCCTTGGTCCATGGGACACAACAAATGACACAATTAGAAGCAGCAATAGACCAAAACATAAAGATATTAGAAACCTCCATCACAGCTTTGCAGAAATCTTTAACATCTCTCTCTCTGAAGTTGTTTTACAGAACAGTCAAGGGTTGAACCTCCTCTTCATGAGAGAAGGGGGCCTTTGTTCTGCATTGATGGAAGAATGTTGTGTTTATGCTGACCATTATGGAGTTGTAAAAAAATCTATGAGTAAATTAAAAGGACAACTTGAAGAGTGTCAATGAGAGAGAGAGGCCAAAAAAGGGTGGTTTGAGTCTTGGTTCACACAGTCCCCCTGTTTAACTATGTATTTATCAACCCTGGCTGGTCCAATAATAATCCTCATATTATTGCTAACTATAAACTCTGTTTGTTCAACCATGTAATTTCTTTTCTCCAATCTCAAATTGGACAAGTTAAACTTATGTTAATACCCCACTAGCAGACATAAAATGTGACACCCCCCAATGATCACTTTTATGACTAAAAGTAGCCAGAAGAAAAAGTGGGGAATGAAAGGTTAATAAAATAGGCACTTGTCACTTTCTGTTTTTCTGTATGCTTAACAAAACACTGTTGAAATCTTGAGAAATGTTTGCTAATCTTGTTCCCAGAAAGTGCTGTCCCCAACTGCCAAACTACAGAATGCACTCCCTCACCCGGTTACACGCAAACTGCCCACTCGCCTTGATCCATTAATAAAAATCCCTCCCTGCCCTCTCCAAGGAAAGTATTTAACCTCTGCTTAAGCTGTTTTCAGGGCTCTCTGCTCTATTCAAGTGAGCTATGAGCACCAGCACGCTGGACCCCCAATAAACCCTTTGCTGTTGCATGAGGTAGATTCTGGGTGGTCTCTTCCTCCGACGCTCACCTGACATTTACTTGGATGACTGAATGTAGAAAAGAACATCCATTCAAAACGGGATAGTCAGTAAGATTAGGAATATAGTTGGTAGGTTTAGGAAGAAGAGTGAATATAGGATTTGGAAAAAAAAGTCCTTTAGCAATAGGGTTTCATATAGAGAGTGAATGTAAATGTCAGCACATGTGAAGAGTCAGTCACAATGATGAACTGGAGAAAACATGTAGGAAAGCAGATATCAATAGAGACATTATGAAATCAGGCAAAGCATAAAGTTAGTGATAGGATTACACATTCAACATGTTTGACTTTAATTATATAATCTAAGGAAAAAAGAAATATGTAGTCGTCAATAGGATTGACATTTGAGAGCATTAGGCAAGTGGACATGGATGATTTTAGTAATGCAGGTTCACTTTCCATTTAGGTTTTGGTACAATCATAAGTGTGACCTTTGCATTTTGTTTTCAGAATATTACTGTGATACAATGTATATGTAGATCAGGTGACATGAGTATTTCTTGTACCATTTGTGGGAGCAATATTTTGAAGACGTATAAATTAGTATTGGGGGTACAAAGAGTTGTACCCTGTGTCTATGAATATAGAGGTTTCCTGGCCTAAAGACATTTTGAGAAACTGCCTCTGAGGCTGGGCACTTGAAATATATGTTGTTGTCAGGAGCTTTAGCTTCCTTTGTTTTGAGACCATCAAAGCTAGATATGCATCTATGTGACCTGAAGGACATGTGTTCTTATTTTCCAATGAAAATGGTGCAGCAGTGATGAATTCTCTTTTTGTAGGTAAACAATGGCCATTGGGGCTAAGCGTCTCCCCGTGTGGACTGTGAAGCCCTTTGGTCATACTCCACTTTTAATGGTCTTTCTTGCTGCTACAATGGGAGTTTGGTATTTGCTTCACAAAATACAAGGAGTCCAAATTGGTCGCAGTGCTGCACGGCATTCTGTCACATGTGGTTGGTCAGTGTCTGCTGGAGAACGCACCAACTAGGCTTCTACCCCACATAGCTTGCACTCTTTTCCATAGCAACCTGATTCTGAACATTGCCCAGAAACGTCTCCATATACCAAGATGCCTTTTCATATAATTGTCTGCTGGCTGCACCATGTCAGTCACAGGACATTTGGAAGCCAATGGCAGATCTACATGGCCACAGCACAGATGTATTATCACACACTTGCTAACCACTACTCTAGGCTCACTACTCAGAAGGCTCCAACTTACTGGCATCTCTGTTCTACAGCATTTTCATGAAACCCAGTCAATCAAGGCACTGTCTGGTATACTCCTGATCAGCAATAGGACATGGAAATGTTTTCCAGTGCCATCTGGTCAAGGGAATGTCCAAAATTTCATGGTATTTTTCTCGCCATTTTTCAAGGATGAATTTGGAGCCACTGTGTGTTTCCCATTCATCCAGGAACCATAAAATTTTGAGGAAGCTCATTTGAGTGAAACCTCTGGAGAACTCTCAGAGGCAAGGCTTCCCAAAGAGGGGGCAAAAGGTCACATGAAGCCAGGCCCATTGAGGTCTACAATGTGAGATCCATGTGTGCTTTGTCTCTTAATTATGGCTGTCAACTCTTTAAAAATAAAATCATGTAATATCCTGGATGAGATTTCCATGGCGATGTGGAAAGCCATCCTGGGCCTAGAACTCAGTTTCCAAGGGCGATTCTCATGCGTGGCCTCCTAAAATCCCAACACGACTTCATGGCAATACTTCTCTTAGTTCAGTTCCAGAACTCAGTCTTATGGGTAATCACACCAGTGTTCAACCCCAGGTGGACCCAGTCATCTCTTCCAACCACAAACAAATGACCACAATTAAAACCAAAACACTCTCAAATGGCCTTCAGCTTCTTCCATATAGACACTCAACATAAATTATATAACTGGTACCAACTTTAAATAATGGATTGAATTGTTATCTGAAAATATACAGGAAATCTTATATTGATATACAATCATTCATTCCAAAAAGTTATACATCTAATGGTAATATTAGGGTTATGGTTTATCATGAAGAGTGTGGGAGTTTTGCTTCAAATTTTTATGGAAATCGAAAACAATGTGTTTGGAAAGAAGTCTCATGAGAAGAACAGTCAAGAAACCTGGAGGAATACATGTGTTCTGAAGCAGGAAATGATTGAAAGTGAAACAAATGCCTATTAATTTGTGAACCTGTGGATGAAATATATATCCTATGGTGCGCATAAACTGAAGAAATAGTAATGTACCAGTGTTAAATAAAATGAACTTCAAAATACACATCATGTCCCATAGGAATCTATTTGCATTGATGTTAAACTGGGTCAGTTACTGTAGAAATATTAGGATTGTATGCACCATTTACTGAAGTTACTTTTCAGTACTAGGAAACAAATATGTATTTCAGGTGGATGTATATTTCTGAGAATAATCTTGTGAAAAGTTGATTATGAATCCACATACATGAACATGAATGAATTTAGGTAGTGTATATAGGACACATATATTTTATATTTTGAAAAATTTGGAGAGTATATATATATATATATATATATATATATATATATATATATATATACACACACACACACACAAAACACAAACACAGACAATGAAAAGTAGCAATATATATGCCAATCGAAATTCTTCATGAAATATATATCATCCACTGATGCAAAAATATTAATTTTACTTAGCATGGATTTATGTATAATGTTTTTTTTTTACTAGGAGGCTCCCCCATAGGTTGAATTTTCAGTTCCAACAGCGTTTAGGAGAAGTGATCTCTTCTCACAATTTGAATCTGCTAAGTCAGCCACCTCACAAGAATATACGTGTGATACCACGTAGGATTCTATATGTGCATATAAAATACATGTGTCAAGTAGGCTACAGAGAAAGGGAGACAGGTATTCACATATTTTTTAACTTTAAAAACACATGGAGAACTATTTCATTTAAAAATTAGCTAGATTTATAACACCTACCCTAGATCATGCAAAAGGCAACTCCAACTATACACCATGCCTCCTCTGAACTGCTTGTATTTCTATTCTATTTGGGTTATTTTTCTCCATCATATTAGGATTAGTAGTCATAGTCTAGTAGGGTATGGGTTAGTGCCAGGTGTCCCGGCCGGCAGGACACATCAACGTGGGCATCGAACATAGTTGGGAAGGAATGAAGGGACAAGAGACAGGACAGATGACACCCAGACAGGAGTTCTGATCAAGCTGCAAACTTTTATTGTTCTCACAGGGTGTTTATATGCTGCTGATGGGAAAGCTCTCTTATCTTGGGGCTGCTAGCTCTTGGTCCAAAACACAAGCTGAGCCACATTCCCAGATGAGGACAGGATGTGGGCATTTCCATTTATTTGTAAGGGGATTTCGCCACATAACAGGTATCTGATCAGAATTGGAAAAGGGATGCCAGTGTGTGTCTGCAGCCGAAAGGCCTTCACTGTCTAGGGTAAGAAAAGAAAGGGCAAATAATGCATGGTTAAGGCAATGCCTGTGAGTGGTAAATACAAGGGCGGAAGCCTTAAGGCGAAATAGCCAAGTCTTTAAGGTAAGGTGGAACATTCCACAATGCCTTGGCCCTGAGGTTTGTATTGAATTCCAGTAGGATGACAAAATTGCAAGGTAGCACAAAACTGTTTAAACTTGGCACTGGTATATGGAGGACAATTATCTGTTTTAATATGTATTGGTTTACCCATTATGGAAAAGGCTGAAACAAGATGAGAAAGGACATCTTTGGTAGCCTCTCCAGAATGTGGTGATGCAAAAATAAAGCTGCTGAAGGTATCGATAGAAACGTGTATATATTTGGTTTTTCAAAATTCAGGAAAATGAGTAACATCCATTTGCCAAACCTGATTTGGCAGTAATCCTCGGGGGTTAACTCCCAAGTGTTGAATGGGGAGGGAGAGAGTGCAAGCAGGGCATTCTTTTACTATTTCTCGTTTCTGTTGCCTGGTAATTTTACAAAGTAATCGAAGGCTCTGGGAATTTAGTTGGTGAAGATTGTTTAGCTCCGTGGCCTATTGAATGGAGCCACCAAAAATTGGAAACATGGTAGGAGTTGCTGCATCAGCTTGAGCATTACCTGTGTTAGAGGGCCGGAAAGATCAGAGTGTGCCCTGATGTGTCCTAAGAAAAATGGGTGTTTTCTGGCCTGAATTAGCTGCTGAAGCTGGTGAAACAGAAAGGCCGCATTGGAAGAAGCTTTAATGGCATGTGAAATCTCCAGCAGGGGCACAGAATGAGCAATGTAGGCACTGTCTGTATGAATATTAACAGGATTATCACAAAATGTTATAAAAACTTGTGTTATGGCAAACAATTTCACAAACTGTGCTGAATGATAGACAGTATCAAAGGTTGTAGGCTGGTTATTGACAACAAAGACCGCACAGCCATTACTGGAACCGTCTGTAAAGACAGTAAGGGCTTGGAACTGGGAGCCTTTTGAGTAATTTTGGGAAAAATAAATGGATGTATCTGGACAAAATGTAAAAGGGTGTCATTGGGGACGTGGTTATCAATTGTTCCCAAATGGCCTGATTGGGCAATACCCCATTCATCCCCTCTCTGTAGTAAAAATTGGGTTTGGTCATTAGTATATGGAATTAAAATATTATCAGGGTCTTTGCCAAAATGTTGTCGAGAAAGCAAACGACCTTTAATAATAATAGAAGCTACCTGAGCAAGATAAACGGTAATAAACTTGGAGGATGTGGTGGATAAATGGACCCAAAGCAAGGGGAAGCCTTTATTTTTAAAATATGGATATCACTGCCAAAATTTTCCTGAGGGTATATGAGGAGTGTGTAAAAGAACCAGAACCAGAGGAAGGTTATAAGAAATTTGTGTAACAAACTGTTTGGCAATGGCCTCTGTGACTTGGTTTAATGCCTGTCATGCCTCGGGAGTAAGCTTTTGAGGGGAGGAAGGGTAGGAATCACCTCTCAAAATATCATTAAGGGGCAAAAGTACACAAGTGGATAATTTTAAATATGTTCTTAGCCATTGAATATCTCCCAGTAATTTTTGAGAATCATTAAGGGTGTGAAGATGGTTCACACGCAGTTGTATTTTATGAATTTGGATCTGATTATCTTGAAGTTTAAGGCCCAAATAGGTATAAGGGTCCTGTGTTTAAACCTTATCAGGAGCTATCCGTAGTCTCAAGGTAGTGAGGGTTTTCTAAAGGTCCAAGTAACAATTATTAAGGTCATGGTAATTAGGTGCAGCAATTAAAAATTCATCCATATTATGTAAAACATAAAATTGTGGTCATCACTCTCTCACAGGGTCTACTGCTTGAACAACTTATATTTAGCAAAGACTAGGGCTGTTGGCCATACCTTGGGGAAGAACCTTCCATTGAAATCTCTGCATAGGGCCGTGGAAATTAAAGCAAGGGAGACTAAAGGCAAAATAGGGTCTATCCTCAGGATGTAAAGGAATGGTAAAAAAGCAAACTTTTAAGTCAATAACCATTTTACAATAGTTTTGGGAATAGCCATTGGTGTGGGAATTCGAGGCAGTAGTGCTCCCATCAGGCACATAACTTTATTACTGGCACACAAATATTGTAAAAGATGCCGCTTGTCTGATTTTTTCTTGATAACAAAAATAGGAGTAATCCATGGTGAGGTTGAGGGCTCTACATGGCCGGCTGCCAGCTGTTCCTGCACTGACATGGAGGCAGCCTCCAATTTTTTGGGGGGGTAAGGGGCCACTGATCCACCCACGCAAGAGTCTGAGTCTCCCAAATAATTTTATCTGCATGGGGTACAGGAGGGTCAGGAACCGAAACTAAAAATCAGAATACCCAAGTCCATATGTATTTGTTTTTTTATGGGTTTTATAGTCCCCACCAGTCCTTGTCTCAGTCTCACAAGGCCTGTACCAGGGACAAAATTTATACGAAGCATTTGATGAGTCACCATGGAATTGGGACTGGCAAGAATGACTTCCACTTGACTCAAAATATCTCGGCCCCATAGGTTAACAGGGAGGTCAGGAACAATGAAAGGAGTGACAGTCACCTTATTACCCTCTTTATCAGTAAAGCTAAGAGCCCTAGAACTGACATGGGGATTTTTTGACTCTTAACCCTTTTAGGTCATTCAAGGATGGGGTGATGGGCCAACCTGATGGCCAGTATTTGTGAGAAATAATTGTGGCATCAGCTCCAGTATCTAGAATTCCTTGGAATTCCTTTTTTTCAATAAGTAAGGTAAGGGTGGGTCTATTGTGAGAAATGGGCTGAACCCAATATACATCAGAGGAGTCGAGGGAGGCTGTCCCCCATTGTATGTTTGGGCGGTGGAAGTGCCTCCTGAATCCAAAGGAAGGAATATTAATTGTGCAAGTCTTGTTCCTGCTGGGATGGCCGCAACTCCATTAATAGCTGTTGCTAGTATTTTTATTTCTCCAGTGAAATCATTATCATTAATGCCAGGGAAGACCTGAACACCATTTAAGGTAGCAGAGGCTCTTCCAAGAATAAGGGCACTCGTATGAGATGAAGGAGGACCCATAATTCTAGTGGGTATTATCTGGTGCCCTTGCATTGAGTCTAATATTGTATCGGTGGTGGCACAGAGGTCCAATCCTGCGCTGCCTGGGGTGGCTAGTTGGAGGGAGGCAAATGTGGGGAAGAATTTTGTGGTAGGTTTGGAGTTTGGAAGGGAATAAACCTTATTGCCCCTGGTTTTGTCCTGGGGGAGGTCGTGGCCAGGGGCTGGCCCCGCAGGGGGTTTCCTGAGAAGCAGGAAGAAATAGGCTGTCTGAGGCCATTTGTCTTAGATCTACACTTACTGGCCCAGTGATGACATTTACCACATCTAGAACAAAGGGTAGCTGGGGGCGGTTTAGCCCCAGTTTGAGGAGACGATATTCCTAGGCTTTGTTTGTCTTTCAGACACTTGCATGCAAAATGGCCAGGTTGTTTACAAGTAAAGCAAGTACATGAGCCAGGATTGTGAAAGGCCTTGATAAAGGGGGCATGTAGGGCGAGACCCATGGCATGGGCTGCACCCACCCCTGCACAGAGTCTAATAAAGTCCGAAAGTTTCCCTTTTTCCTTATGTGGTCGAAGAACATCCTGACATGCCGGGTTGGCGTTTTCAAAGGCAAGATGTTTTACAAAAGTTCTTTTGCTTTCGCTTGGTCCAAGCAAGCATTCTGCAGCTAGGTTAAGCCGGGGAACAAGGTTTCTATAAGGGTCGTTGGGTCCTTGTCAAATTTTTGCCAAAGAAATGGTAGCCGAGCCAGTTTGAGGGAGGCATCTCCAAGCATGTAAGCAAGCCATCTGAATCTGCGCCAAAATTCCAGCAGGGAAACGTGCCTATTTAGTTTTAGTGTCAAATGGCGCATAGCCCACTAGCTTAACATAAGTTCAGGATTTAGAGGAGGCCTTAGTTAATTTTTTTTGAGCAGTTTCCTGACAGTGCTCCTCGAAATCTGCATTCCATAACAGGAAATCTCCGGCACTGAGGGTAGCTCGGTCTAAAAATTTCCAATCATTGGGAGTAAGCCATTGTGCGCTGTGGCTTTCTAATAAAGTCAACTTGTAGGGCACAGTGGGGCCATTGTGAGCACAAGTCTTTTTATGTTTTTCAAGAAAACGCAGGCTTAATTTTTTTGTAGACACTCTGGGTTCCTTCCTGCCTAGGGGTGAACTCCTCATCCTCTGAGTCCTGATCTCCTTGATCCATTTCCCCCACTTCCTCCTCTTGATCCTCGTCTAAGTCTTTGACCTCAGCCTGGGCAGGCTTATCTATCTGACTGCGGGTGACTGGGAAGGCGAGAACAGGCTGATGGAGTGGCTTAGCCTTTGTATTAGACCGCCGTTGGCCAGCTTGCATTGACTCCGTGCCTAAGGCTAATGAACAGAGCTCAGAGTCTAGGGATCTTAATTCTTTTAAAAGTTTGATCTGTTCCCGTCTATGTTGGAGAGACTCTCACAAGGGAGCCAGGCTAGGCAAGGGAAGTGGGGAAAAATATCTGGGTTGCATTTTGCTCCTGAAAGGCTGGAGCACAAAAGGCAGGAGGGATATAGGAGGTAGGTAGATGTGTAAGTCCTATAGGCTGTGGCAGGGTCCTGAGAGGTGGCGCATCTTCTGAATGGTAGCTTGCTGCTTCCTTCTCCAAGGTAGCCTCCGTCCCAGGGGTCAATGTGTCTCTGGGATTTAAAACTCGATAAAGGTGTTTGGTAACCATTGGAGCCTTATTCATTAGGGTGGTATTTTGAGGGGGACTAGGAAGGTTCCCAGGGTCCTGGGGAGACTGAGAAGGGTCAATGTCTATACTAACTGATGGGCATGTCGTGGGGAGACGAGAGGTGTTTTGCATAGTCTCTTCTCCAATCCTGACAAGTTGTAAGGTACCATTGTCAAAGGGTGAACTTTTAAGGATTTCATTAATTAAGTTCCAGTAAGAAAAGGTGGGAACTGGCACTTTTTCTGGGCCAAAGGTTTCATAATAATCTTTTAAACAGTCTCTTACTCTAAGCCATCTTTTGCCATCAATGGTCACTTCAATGTGAAACCATGGACACAATTCTCCTATGTATTAGAAGAAAAATTTTAAGTCCTTTTTCTTAACACGCACCCCTCATGTCTTGAAGGACTCCTTGAGGCCTGACAAAAACAAATCATGTGACGAAACTGCTTGTCCCATGGTGGGTCACTCACCGTGCGTCATCCCCACTCTCCTCCTGGATCTGTCTCTTTGTGGTGTCTGCTGAGGCAATCGCGAGCTCCACTTGATGAAGTCTTCCAGGAGGACGGGGTTCCCAATCAGTCAAAGGCTCGAGCCCCAGTCAGTGGGTGCCAGTAGTCACGGCTGGAAAGACACATCAACAGGGGCAGCGAACCTAGATGCGGAGGAATGAAGGGACAAGAGACACGAGAGATGACAGCAAGACAGGAGTTCTGATCAAGCTGCAAACTTTTATTTTTCACACAGGGGCATTTATATGCTGGAGATGGGAAAGCTCTCTTATCCAAAGTTCCTGGATGTCTTCACAAGGTGAGATAAACTCAGGATGTTTCAGGAATACAGATGGCAACAGGATGTCTCAGAGACACAGTTGGCTACAGGATGTCTCCCAGACAGGATGTCTCCATGGGGGCTGTTTCTTGTAAGTGTCAGGCTATTCTTTGAAGGTGAATTCCTTCTACGCCTGACAGTCAGGGATTCAGTATTTCAAATGGAAAATTGGAAAAAGAATCCAATGTGTATTCAGAACAATTCCTTGACATTACCTTCATCCCATGTAAGACACAATTAGAGGAGAAGAGTTAGAAAATCTGTGAATACACATCTGGAATGGAAAATGCTCAGGAGTTCACAACCTTGGAGGTGGTATAGGAGTTTCCAAAAGTCAGGGACAGGGTAAAAACACCACAAACATGGAGCTCTGCCGGCCTAAATATTTCTTGAGAAACTTCATCTGAGGTTGTTTTTAGGAGCTTTAGCTTCCATTATAGTGAGACGATCAAAGCTGGGTCAGCATCTATGTGACCTAGAGGACATTGTTTCTTATTTTCCAATGAACATGAGGCAGCAGTGCTGAATTCTCTCTTTGTAGGGAAACTGTGGCCACTGGTGGCTAAGTGTCTCCCAGGGTGGAATGTGACGCCATTGGTCATCCTCCAATTTTTGTGGTGTTTCTTGCAGCTGCACTGGGAGTTTGATATTTGCTTCACAAAATACAAGAAGTTCAACTGGGACACAGTGATGGAGGGAGTTCTGTCACGTGTGTTGGGTTAGGGTCTGCAGGAGAATGCACCAACAAGGCTTCTATCCCACATAGCTTGCCCTCTTGACCATAGCAATCTGATTGTAAACATTGCCCTGAATCCTCTCCATATAACAAGATGCCTTTACATACAAGGATCTGGGGCTTGTACCATGTCAGTCACAAACCATTTGGAAGCAAAGGGCAGATGCAGATGACCCGACCACAGATGTTTTAACACACACCAGCACACCACTGCTCTAGGCCGACTACTCAGCAGGCTCCAAATTACTGGCATCTCCGTTCTACACCATTTTCATGAAACCCAGTCAATCAAGGCACTGTCTGGTACACTGATGGTCATCAATAGGACATCCATAGGTTCTCCAGGTCCACCTGGTCATGGGAATGTCAAAAATTTAAAGGTATTTATCTAGCCATTTTTCAAGGGTGAAGTTGGAGGCACTGTGGGTTTCAATTCATTCAGGAATGATTAAATGGAGAGGAAGCTCATTTCAATGAAAGCTCTGGAGAACTATCACACGCAAGGCTTCCCAAAGACAGGCCAAAAGGTCCCATGAAGCCAGACCTATTGAAGTCTACAATTTGAGGTCCATATGTGTTTTGACTTGCAACTATGGCTGCCAAGTCTTTAAGAATAAAATCATGTGATATCCTTCCCAAGATTCCCAGTGCTCTGTGGAAAGCCAACCTGGGCATAGATCCCAGTTTCCAAGGGCGACTCTCATGCATGGCCTCCTAAAATCCCAACACAATACAAGGCAATACTTCTTTGAGGTAAGTTCCAGAACTCAGTCTCTAAGGAGAATCACACCAGTGTTCAAGTCCAGGTGGACCCAGTCATCTATTCCAAGCGCCACACAAATGACCGCAATTAAAATCAAGACACTCCCACATGGCCCTCATTTTCTTCCATATAGACACTCATCATAACCTCTGGCTGGAGGTTTCCATGAGGGGCACAGCCTAAGACAGTGTCCAAAATAAGCTCCCTTGCATCCATTTGCCTAAAGTCAGTGTGGCCGGGACATCCTTCCTGTGAACCTGGAGTGTTCAAAGAGGCCTGCCGTTAATATTGCTCTTATTCTCAATTTTGAGGCCTACTGACTGTGGTGTTTAGATTCTTTATGTTAATTGGAGTCATGAGAAAACCCAAAAACCTATGGTCTAGTGTCTGCAGGGCTTTGAAGAACTCATTTGACCCAAAGGATCCATATTCTCAATGATGGAAGTCTGAAACCTTACAGAGGAAGGCGAGAAACTTCATCCAAAATGACTGCTCTTTTGGCTTTTTGATTTGCATGCACACATGGGATTTTTCTTTAGATCCATCAGGTGCTGAGAATCTAAGCCACAGCCTCACACAGGGCCAAGAGGCTGATTCAGACACATCCCTTTCCAAAGCAATTAAGAAAGAGCCACAGGTAATGTTTATACATTTCCATTTGAAAACTGTTTTCTTCAGGCTTCAAAAAGGCATAGCCTGAGGCAAAGACCTTCCTGACATTCAGGGCAACAGAAGGATATGTAAGCAAAAGGCCCAAAGCGGGGTTTTTCCATTGAGACTTTCCTGGTCACACTGATATCTGAGTTTTCTGAGATGCTCATCATTTCCTTCAGCTCTCTAGTACATGGCCTTATCACAGAGCGTGGAGGTGGTTCATATCTTGGACACAATACCATGAGCGTATTCTGGAGGTTGCCCATAATTCAGGTAGAGAACAGGAACTTAAGAAGATATTAGGTGTTGCCCATCCATTAGGCAAGCCGCAGACCATTCATAAATTGGGCAGAATGAATGCTAGGAAGATTTCTACTAGAAAGGACACATGTATTTATGCATTCTCTTTTCTATTGTCTACAACCATGGACACAGTGGGATACACAGATATAGAAAGACTAGCCTTGTCAAACGACTTACTAGAATCAGTTCACACCAAACCAAACAAACCGACTTTCTTACCTATTCTCAGAACATGAGACAAAACCACAAACCAATACCCACACCCACACCCACACAGACCCCCAAGTACCTCTGTGACAATACGGAGTGTCGTTTGATGGTGGGCCATAAGAAATTCCCTCATAATGGGCTGTCCTCTCTCAGATCTAGTCTCTGTGGCCAACTTTGTGAATCTGTAAGGAGCCAGTGGTGAGCCACTATCTGCTTTCTCAGGAAAGGCCCCTCTTCAGACCTTCCTGGCATTTGGCCATCCTCACATAAGTAGGTACCAAGAAAGACTGACTCTGTCTTTGGTAAATCCGAAAAATTTTGACCACTGGGACTGTGACTGGGACTGGCTCTGGATGCCTGGCTTTCTGGATCCCATGTTCAGAGAATTCCATCACCAAGGAAGTGAGGTGAGGTCACTTCCTTCAGGAACTGAATGAGGTCCATACCTTGGCAACCACTTTGTCCTAACAGTTGCTTCCAAGGGTCCCATGAGATGGAGGCTGCACCTACTTACTCTGACATTTTCACAAGTTAGAATGGTATAAAACCGTAGGCACCTAGGAACAGCTCTCCACACAGGCCTGGTTTGCTGCATCTTCTTTACATTAAGAAGAGAGAGGCTGATTCTGACACAACCCTTCATCCTGACCAGGTTGTCTGCAATGAAAGATGACTTTTGCTCTCTGAGGTCCTTAATAGCTTCCTACATCTTCTCCAGGGATCATCTTTAATGACCTTTGAGGTTCTCAGCAGGTGAAAGATCCCTTAATTTCTGTCTTGTAAGACCAACTCTGTCCCTGCTCTTCTGTAAAGTTAGATTGAGGGAAGAGTGTATGGTTAGGGTTAATAACATGTTCAATCTGTGTTAGGAACTATTCTGCTGGATGAATAATGTTATTGGGAACCTACGATATTTATAAGAATATGTAGGTGAAATATATGTATGAAAACAGAAATCTAAGATTTGAAACCCTGAAGGGCATTGGGCCCTTCATTGGTATACTTAGTGTTGACTTACTTTCTGCACAGATGTCTCAGATAAATAAATATACAATGGCATAGGACCTTGTACATTGGATGATTGAATGTGGAAGAGAACATCCAGTCAAAAAGGGATAGTAGGTAAGATTAGGAAGATAGTTGGTAGGTTTTGGAAGGAGAGTGAGTATAGGATTTGGAAAAAAAAAACTTCTTTAGCAATAGGGTTTCTGTTAGAGGGTGAAGGTAAATGTCAGCACATATGAAGATTCAGTCACAATGATGAACTTTGGAAAATATGTAGGAAATCAGATAATAATAGAGACATTACAAAATCAGGGAAAGTACAAAGTGAGTGATAGGATTAGACATTTTGAACAGGGTTGAGTTTGAATATATAATCTTAGGAAGAAACAAATATGTAGTCACCAATAGGATTGACATTTGAGAGCATTAGGCAATGTGGACATGGATGTTTTTAGTAATCCCTGTTCACTTTCCTTTTAAGCTTTGGTACAATCATAAGTGTAACCTTTGCATTTTGTGTCCAGAATATTACTGTGATAAAATGTATATGTAGATCGCGTGACATTAGTATTTCTTCCAGCATTTCTGGGAGCAATGTTTTGAAGTCCTATAAATTAGTATTGGTGGTACAAAGAGGTGTACACTGTGTCTATGAATATAGAGATAGTGCATGAATAGACCACATTGTGAATCAATAATATAACTGGTCCCACTTTAAATAATAGATTGAATTCATATCTGAAAATATATAAGAAATCTTATATCGATATACCATCATTCATTCCAACCAGCAATACATCTAATGGTAATATTAGGGTTATGGTTTATCACGAAGTGTCTTTGAGTTTTGCTTCAAAAGTGATCATGGAAATCGAAAATAATGTGTTTGGAAAGAAGTCTCATGAAAAGACCCATCAAAAACATGGAGGAATACATGTGTTCTGTAGAATAAAGTGATTGAAAGTGAACAAAATGCCTATAAATTTGCAAACTTTTTGATGAAATATATTTGCTATGATGAGCATAAACTGAAGAAATAGTAATGTACCAGTGTTGAATAAAATAAATGTCAAAATGCACAACATGTCCCATAGGAATCTACTTGTATTGATGTTAAACTGGTTCAGTTACTGTGGAAATATTAGGATTTGTATGCACCTTTCACTGAAGATAGTTTTCAGTACTAGGAAACAAATATGTATTTCAGGTGAATGAATAATTTTGAGAATACTCTTGTGAAAATTTGATTATAAATACACATACTTGAATATGAATTAGTTTAGGGAGTGTATAACAAGACATATATTTCATATTTTGAAAAATCTGGAGAGTGTGTATATATATATATATATATATATACATACACAAACACACAGACATTAAAAATAGCATAATATATTCCAATTGAAATTCACCATGAAATATATGTCATCTACAGATCCAAATGTATTTATTTTATTGAATATGGATTTATGTATAATGTTCTTAAACAAGGAAGCTCACTCATAGATTGAATTTTCAGTTCCAACAGCTTTTAGGAGGAGTGATCTCTTACAATTTGTATCTGCCAAGTCAGTCACCTCACAAGAATGTACGTGTGGTATCAGGTAAGATTCTATAATTGCATGTAAAAATACATGTGCTGAATAGGATACAGAGAAAGGGATGCCTTGACATTACAATCACGGAGACTAAGGCACAATTAGAGGAGAAGAGTTAGAAAATCTGTGAATAAATATCTGGAATGGAATATGCTCAGGAGTTCACAACCTTGAAGACGGAAGAGGAGATTTCAAAAGTAAGGGACAGGGAAAACAGTCCACAAACATGGAGCTCTGGTTCCCTAAATCCTTCTTGAGAAACTCACTCTGAGTTTGGGCACTTGAAATATATGTTGTTGTCGGGAGATTTAGCTTCCATTGTAGTGAGACAATCAAAGCTGTGTCTGCATCTATGTTACCTCGAGGACATGGTTTCTTATTTTCCACTGAATATGTGGCAGCAGTGCTGAATTTTCTTTAGTAGGTAAACTGTGGCAACTGGGGGATAAGTGTATCCACATGTGGACTGTGAGGCCATTTGGTCATCCTCCACTTTTCGTCGTGTTTCTTGCTGCTGCACTGGGATTTTGGTATTTGCTTCATGATATACAAAGAATTCAACTGTTACCCGGTGCGTGAGTGAGTTCTGTCACTTTTGGTAGGTCAGGGTCTGCAGGAGAATGCACCAACCAGGCTTATATCCCACATGACTTGCCCCCTTGACCATAGCAATCTGATTCTAAACATTGCCCTGAATCCTGTCCATATAACAAGATGCCTTTACATACAAGGGTCTGCTGGCTGCACCATGTCAGTCACAAGTCATTTGGAAGCCAATGGAAGATCCACATGGCCCCACCACAGTTGTTTTATTGCACACCTGCCCAGCACTGCTGTAGGCCCACCTCTCAGCAGGCTCCAACTTCCTGGTATCTCTGTTCTGAACCATTTTTATGAAAACCAGTCAATCAAAGCACTGTCTTGTAATCTCATGATCAGCCACAGGATATCCAAAGATTCTCCAGTGCCACCTGGTCATGGGAAGTTTAAAAATTTCTTGGTATTTATCTACCCATTTTTCAAGGTTGAAGTTGGAGGCACTGTGTGTTTCATTTCATTCTGGAACTATTAAATGGTTAGGAAGCTCATTTCAATGAAATCTCTGCAGAAGTCTCACAGGCAAGGCTTCCCAAACAGTGGCCAAATGATCACATGAATCCAGGCCCATTGGGATCTACATTGTGACATCCATGTGTGTTTTGACTCTCATATATGGCTGCCAAGTCTTTCAGAATAAAATCATGTGGTAACCTGGCTGAGATTCCCAGTGCTCGGTGAACAGCCACCCTGGGCCTAGATCTCATTTTACAAGGGTGACTCTCATGTGAATCCTCCTAAAATCCCAACACAATTCATGGCAATACGTCTCTGAGGTGAGGTCCACAACTCAGTCTCTAAGGGGAATCACAACAAAGTTAAAGCCAAGGTGGACCCAGTCATCTATTCCAACGGCCACACATGACCACAATTGAAACCAAAACACTCCCACATGGCCCTCATCTTCTTCCATATGGACACTCATCATTACCTCTGGCTTGAGGTTTCCATGAGGGGCACAGCCCAAGACAGTGTCCAAAATAACCTCCATTGCCCCTCATTTGCCTAAAGTCAGGGTGTCCTGGACACTCGTCCGGGGAACCAGGAGTGATCAAATAGGCCTGCTATTAATATTGCTTTGCTCCTCCAATTTGAGGCCTACTGACTGTCAGGTATAGATTCTTTATGTGATTTGGATTCTGGAGAAAACCCAAGCACCTATGGGATAGCCTCTAAAGGGCTTTGAAGAACTCATTTGATCCAAAAGTTCCTATTCTCACTTGATGGAGGTCAGGAACCTTACAGGGGAAGGCGAGAGACTTCTTCCATAATGACTGCTCTTTTGGCCAATTTAGTTTTGGATGCAAACATGGGATTTTCTTTACATCCATCATGTGCTGAGAATCTAAGCCAAAGCCTAACACAGGACCTAGAGCCTGATTCAGACATATCCCTTTCCAATGCAATTAAGCAAAGAGTCACAGGTGATGCCCATTGATTTCCATTTGAAAACTGTTTTCTTTAGGCTTCCCAAAGGGGTGGCCAGAGGCAAAGACCTTCCTGACATTGAGGGCAACAGAACAATAGGTAACCAAATCAGTATTTCTCCACTGAGACTTTCCTGATTACACTGATATCTGAGTTTTCTGAGTTGCTCGCCATTCCCTTCAGCTATCCAGTACATAGCCATGTCACAGAGCTTGGTGGTGGTATACATCTTGGACACAGAACCATGAGCCTATTCTGGAAAGTGGCCAGAATTCAGAAAGAAAACAGGAACTTAGGAAGATATCGGGGGTTGCCCATCAATATTGCAAGACACAGTCCATTCATAAATGGGAAGTATGAATCCGGGAAAGCTTTCTACTAGACAGGACACATCCATTGAAGCATTCTCTTTTCTAATGTCTACAACCCCTGACACAGTGGGATACACAGACCTAGAAACACTCGCCTTTTCAAACGACTTACTAGAATCAATTAACTCCAAACAAAACAAACTGCCTTTCTTACCTATTCTCAGAACATGAGACAAAACCACAAACACACACCCACACCCACAAATGCACCTCCTTCCCCCAAGTAGGTCTGTGACTATCCGCGGTGTCCTCTGACTGGTGGGCCATACTATGTTTCCATGAAATGGCCTGTTCTGTCTAAGATCTGTTCTCCTTGTCCAACTCTGTGAAGTTGACAGGAGCCAGCGGTGAGCCACAACCTGGTTTCTCAGGAAAGGGCCCTCTTCAGAGCTTTACTGGCATTTGGCCATCCTCACATCAGTAGGTACCAAGAAAGACTGACTCTGTCCTTGGTAAATCCAAACAAGTGAGATCACTGGGACTGGGACTGGGACTGGCTGTGGGTGCCTGGCTTCCTGGACCACATGTTCAGAGATTTCGAACACCAAGGAAGTGAGGTGAGGTCACTTCCTTCAGGAACTGAATGAGGTCACTGCCTTGGCAAACGCATTGTCCTAATTGTTGCTTCCAAGGCCCCATGAGATGGAGGCTGCCCCTACTTCCTCTGACACTTTCACAAGTTAGAATGGTATATCATCCATAGGCACTCCAGAGCAGGTCTCCACACTGGCCTGTTTTGGTCCATCTTCTCTACATTAAGAAGAGAGAGGCAGATTCAGACACAACCCTTCATCCTGACCAGGTTGTTGGCCATGGAAGGTGACTCTTACTCTCTCAGGTCCTTCATAGCTGCCTACATCTTCTACAGGGATCATTTCTGCATGGACGTTTGAGGTTCTCAGCAGGTGGAAGGTTCCCTAAATTCCTGTATTGTAAGACCAACTCTTTCCCTGCTCTTCCGTAAAGTTAGATTGAGGGAACAGTGTATGTTTAGGGTTAATAACATGTTCGATTTGGGTTAGGAATTGTTCTGCTGTATGAATAATGTTATTGGGAACCTGCGATATTTATAAGACTATAGAAGTGAAATATAAGTATGAAAACAGAAATGTTCTAAGGTTGTATGGTAATTCTAGGCTTAAAATAAAAACATGTTGGAGATTTATGTGTATCATTTGTGTTGTATAATTGGACTTGTTATCAAAAAGATATGTACAGTTACATGTTACTTTTTACACTTAGATAAAATTTAAAAGTATTTTTAAGTTAATGAGAGCCTAATCTCTGTGAAGGTTTTATTGTAAAACACAAAGGTAAAATGCCCATTCATTTCCATGTGAAAACTGTTTTCTTCAGGCTTCAGGAAGGAGTAGCCTGAGGAAAAGATGTTCCTGATATTCAGGGCAACATAACAATAGGTAATCAAAAGGCCCAAAGCAGGGTTTCTCCACTGAGACTTTACTGGTCACACTGATATCAGAGTTTTCTGAGATGCATTCCCTTCAGCTATCCAGTACATGGCCATGTCACAGAGCTTGGAAGTGGTCCATATCTTGTACACAAAACCATGAGCCTATTTTGGAGAGTGGCCAGAATTCAGGAAGGATACAGGAACATAAGAAAATAATAGGTGTTGCCCAATGATAAGGCAAGCCACAGTCCATTTATAAAATGGGCAGGATGAATGCATGGAAGTTTTCTCTTTGACAGGACACACCCATTGAGGCATTCTCTTTTCTAATGTCTACAACCATGGACACAGTGGGATACACAGACATAGAAACACTTGCCTTGTCAAAGGACTAACTAGAAACAGTTCACTCCAAACCAAATAAACCCACTTTCCTAACTATTCTCAGAACATGAGAAAAAACCACAAACCCACTCAAACACCCACGAAGTCACCTCCTTCCCCCAAGTAGGTCTGAAACTATCCAGAGTGTCCTCTGACTGGAGGGCAATACTATGTTCCCCAGAAATGGCCTGTCCTGTCTCAGATATGGTCTCCTGGGTCAACTCTGTGAAGTTGTCAGGAGACAGCAGTGAGCCTCTAACTTCTTTCTCTGGAAGGGCCCCTCTTCAGAACTTTCCTGGCATTTGGCCATCCTCACATCACTAGGTACCACAAAAGACTGACTCTGTCCTTGGTAAATCCAAACAAGTGAGACCACTGTGACTGGAGCTTGGACTGGGTCTGGATGCCTGGCTTCCTGGAACCCAAATTCGGAGAGTTCCATCAACAAGGATGTGAGGTGAGGTCACTTCCTTCAGGAACTGAATGTGGTCACTGCATTTGCAACCACTTTGTCCTAACATTTGCTTCCTAGGGTCTCATAATATGGAGGATGCGCCTACTTCCTGTGACACTTTCACAAGTTCGAATGGTATAGAAACAATAGGCACCTGGGAACAGCTCTCCACACACGCCTAGTTTGGTCAATCTTCCCTACATTAATAAGAGAGAGGATGATTCAGACACATGCTTTTAACCTGACAGGGTTGTTTGCCATGGAAGATGACGTTTGCTCTCTCAGGCCTTTCATAGCTGCCTGCATCTTCTCCAGGGATCATATCTGCATGGAACTTTGAGGTTGTCAACAGGTGGAAGGTTCCCTACACCCCTGTATTGTAAGACCAACTCTGTCCCTGCTCTTCTGTAAAGTTGGATTGAGGGAAAAGTGTATAGTTAGGATTAATAACATGTTCGATTTGTGGTAGGAATCATTCTGTTGGATGAATAATGGTATTGGGAACCTGCAATATTTATAAGAATATACAGGTGAAATGTAATTATGAAAACTGAAATCTAGGTAAGATTTGAATACCAGAAAGGCATTGGGCCCATGATTGGGATACTTATCTTTGAATTATGTTCTGCACAGATGTCTCAGATAAATCAATATACAATGGCATAGGACCTTGTACCTTGGATGATTGATTGTTGAAGAGTTCATCCAGTCAAAAAGGGATAGTCGGTAGGATTAGGTAGATAGTCGGTAGGTTTAGAAAAAAGAGTGAGTATAGTATTTGGACAAAAAGTTCTTTAGCAATAGGGTTTCGGATAAAGAGTGAATGTAAATGTCAGCACATGTGAAGAATCAGTCACTATGATGAACTGGGGAAAATATGTAGGAAAAGAGATATCAATAGAGACATTAGGAAATCAGACAAAATATAAAGTGAGTGATAGGATTAGACATTTTCAACATGGTTGAGGTTGAATATATAATCTTGGGAAGAAACAAATATGTACTCACCAATAGGATTGACATTTGAGAGAATTAGGCATCCAAGACATGGATGTTTTTAGTAATCCATGTTCACTTTCCATTTAGGCTTCGGGACAATCCTAAGTGTGACCTTTGCATTTTGTGTCCAGAATATTACTGTGATAAAATGTATATGTAGATCAGTTGACATGAGTCTTTCTTCCACCATTTCTGTGAGCAAAATTTTGAAGATATACAAATTATTATCGAGGGTACACAGAGGTGTACCCTGTGTCTATGAATATAGAGACAATGCATGAATAGACCATACTGTGAATAAATAATATAACTGGTTCCAAATTAAACAATGGATTGAATTGATATTTGAAAGTATACAAGAAATCTTATATTGATATACAATCATTCATTCCCACCAGTTTTACATCTAATGGTAATATTAGGTTTACGGTTTATCATGACGGGTGTGTGAGTTTTGCTTCAAAAATGATAATGGAAATCAAAAATAATGTCTTTGGAAAAAAGTCTCATGAAAGGAGCAGTCAAGAAACGTGGAGGAATACATGTGTTCTGAAGCAGGAAGTGATTGAAAGTAAAACAAATGCGTATAAATTTGCTAAATTGTGAATGAAATATACATACTATGATGTGCATAAACTGGACAAATAGTAATGTACCAGTGTTGAATAAAAATGAACGTCAAAATACAATTATATCCCATAGGAATCTTCTTGCATTTATGTTAAACTGGGTCAGTTACTGTAGAAATATTAGAATTTTTTTTGGTGTTATAATACAATTTATTTTAGCACTAGCATGCCACAGAATGTCGAGGAAAGAGCAATGGATTTTTAGTTATCGCACTAGTAATCTATCATTAAATGACTATTTTGGGGAGTCTAGAAATTACATAAGGCTATGTAACATTTTTTTTTATTTAGCATTCATAAAAACTTAGAATTTTGGTAATATTTCTACTTTTTTATTTTTTTTTATTTTTTCAGTTGTTGATCGACCTCATTTTATTTATTTATATGTGGTGCTGAGAATATAACCCAGTGCCTCACACATGCTAGCCAAGCATGTTACCACTGAGCCAGACACCCAGACCCTCCACATTTATCTTATAATCAAACACTCCTCTCCCTCTTCTTTACTCACTTTCTTCCTCATTTTCCCCCTTCTCTCTCTTCCTTTTTCATTTTCCCTCCATAGGAGTTTTTCTCTCATGTCATTACAAACAGTAATATGCTATGAAATTTACATTTAAGAATTTTTTTATAGTCATTCTTTTTTCTTGAGAAAATTTAATAATTATAATAACCTATAGATATATTACAATACATTTATTATACATATGTATCTATATTCATGCATATGTATTACATATGATATATATACATATATATTTAAAAGTACTTTGATTAGCCTGTTAGAAATAATATAGACCAAGTCTTTCTTAATTTTCAAGTCTTCTAGAATTAACAGCTTACAGTGAAAATCAAATAAACATATTTAAGTAAACAGGTATCATTCTTATTTATCAATACTTATCATTTAAGTTTTTATATTACATTAAGCTGTGATATGGCATATTAACTCTTATGAATTAGTGAAATTTTATTTGAACAACCTTTTATTTAAGGACCATATGCACTGACATTTTAAATGGCTTTCTTGTGATTTTAATTTCTATCAATTGCATATTTATTGCCAAATACTTATTTTATTAATTTTCATATTCATGATTGATATAAAGTCATTTTTTTAATTCTTCTTGTAAGTAGTTACTTATTACAGTAATAATTCTACATCTTTATAAGAAAAATGGTACAAAGATATTTTCATGCAAAATTAAGAATAATTGCATGCTCTAAATGTTTCATTGTTGATACATATAATAAAGAGCTTTTGATGAGTCTCTTCCCCAGTAAAACATAAAATGCAAAGATATAGTTGGGTATGTATGTCCAAATAAAGATAAGGAAAAATACACATTATCAGCTACAAACTATCAAATAAAAGATGAAAAGAACAATCCAACACATTGTACGAACTTGTCAGATGAGGTAGCCTAAGACTAGACCTGGTCCATGACAAAATATTCACGAAAAAAAATGAAATATGAAAAATATAGGAAATGATATGAATTTTTCATGAAGGTAGGTGGATGATCCTTTAATCTCAATATATGTTCATTTTCAAAAGCCAGTTTTCTGGTAAAATAAATTTGTGATATTTACAACTACACAAAACAAACTTTCTGCTTATCAAAATGAATGCATCTCAACTCCTTTTTAGCTGATTTCTTCCCACTCAATTTTAAACCTTTGTTTATTTATTTTTATTGGTTTTTCAAAACATTACAAAGCTCATGATATATCATCTTTCATACATTTGACTGAAATGGGTTATGAACTCCCAATTTTCCCCAAATACGAATTGCAGAATCACATCAGTTACACATTCACATTTTTACATAATGTCACATTAGTGACTGTTGTCCTCTGCTACCTTTATTATCCCCTACTATCCCCCCTCCCCTTTCATCCTATCTTCCCTCTCTTCCTCATCTGCTTTTTCACTTCTCTCTCTTGTTCCCGCCTTTCCCCTCACAACGTCTTATATGTAATTTTGTGTAACAATGAGGGTCTCCTACCATTTCCATATGCTTTCCCTTCTCTCTCCCTTTCTCTCTCCCACTTGTCTTTGTTTAATATTAATCTTTTCCTCATGCTCTTCCTCCCTGTTCTATTCTTAGTTACCCTATTTTTATCAAAGCAGACATTTGGCATTTGTTTTTTTTAAGGATTGGCTAGCTTCTCTTAGCATAATCTGCTCTAATGCCATCCATTTCCCTGCAAATTCTATGATTTTGTCATTTTTTAGTGCTGCATCCATCGTGTATAGATGCCACATTTTTTTTTATCCATTCATCTATTGAATTGCATCTAGGTTGGTTACACAGTCTAGGTATTGTGAATTGTGCCACTATGATCATTGATGTGGCAGTATCCCTTTAGTACACTCTTTTAAGATCCTCAGGGAATAGTCCGAGAAGGGCGATAGCTGGTTCAAATGGTGGATGCATTCCTAGCTTTCCCAGGAATCCCCATACTGCTTTCCATGTTGGCCTCACCAATTTGCAGTCCCACCAGCGGTGTACAAGTGTCCCCTTTTCCCCACATCCTCGTAAACACTTGTTGTTGTTTGACTTCATAATGGCTGCCAATCATACTGGAGTGAGATGGTATCTTAGGGTGGGTTTGATTTGCATTTGTCTGACTGCTAGATATGGTGAGCATTTTTTCATGTACTTGTTGATTGATTGTATGTCCTCCTCGGTGAAGTGTCTTTTCAGGTCCTTGGCCCATTTGTTGATTAGGTTATTTGTTATCTTATTGATAATTTTTTTGAATTCTTTGTATATTCTGGATATTAGGGCTCTATCTGAAGTGTGAGGGGTAAAAATTTGTTCCCAGGATGTAGGCTATCTATTTACTTCCCTTTTTGTTTCTCTTGCAGAGAAAAAAAACTTTTTAGTATAAGTAAGTCTCATTTTTTTATTCTTGTTAAGAACTCTTGGGCTATGAGCGTCCTATTAAGAAATTTGGATCCCGACCCCACAGTATGTAGATCGTAGCCAACTTTTTCTTCTATGAGACGCAGTGTCTCTGATTTTATATCTAGATCCTTGATCCATTTTGAGTTAAATTTTGTGCATGGCGAGAGAACGGGATTCAGTTTCATTTTGTTGCATATGGATTTCCATTTTTCCCAGCACCATTTGTTGAAGATGCTATCCTTCCTCCACTGCATGCTTTTAGCCTCTTTATCAAATATAATAAAGTTGTAATTTTGTGGATTGGTTTCTGTGTCCTCTCTTCTGTACCACTGGTCCACCTGCATTTTTCGGTACCAGTTCCATGCTGTTTTTGTTACTATTGCTTTGTAGTACAGTTTGAACTCTGGTATCGCTATACCTCCAGATTCGCACTTCATGCTTAGAGTTGCTTTTGCTATTCTGGATCTTTTATTTTTCGATATGAATTTCATGATTGATTTATCTATTTCTACAAGAAATGCCGTTGGAATTTTGATTGGCATTGCATTAAACCTGTAGAGATCTTTGCGTAATATTGCCATTTTTATGATGTTAGTTCTGCCTATTCATGAACAGGGCACATGTTTCCATCCTCTGACATCTTCTTCTATTTCTCTCTTTAGATTTCTGTAGTTTTCATTATATAAATCTTTCACCTCTTTTGTTAGGTTGATTCCCAAGTATCTTATTTTATTTGAGGATGTTGTGAATAGAGTGGTTTTCCTCATTTCCATTTCAGAAGTTTTTTTTCTGTTATACAGGAATGCATTTGATTTATGCGTGTTAATTATATATCCTGCCACTTTTCTGAATTCATTTATTAACTTTAGCCATTTCTTTGTAGACATTTTTGTGTCTGTTAAATATATTATCATGTCATCTGCAAATAGTGATACTTTAAATTCTTCTTTTCCTATTTTTATGCCTTTAATTTCTTTTGTCTGTTTAATTGCTCTGGCTAGTATTTCAAGAACTAAATTGAATAGAAGTGGTGATAGAGGGCATCCCTGTCTTGTTCCAGATTTTAGAAGGAATGCCTTCAGTTTTTTCTCCATTTAGGATGATGCTAGCCTGAGGTTTAGCATATATAGCTTTTACAATGTTGAGGTAAGTTCCTGTTATCCCTAGTTTTTATAGAGTTTTGAACATAAATGGATGCAGAACTTTGTCAAATGCTTTTCTGCATCTATCGAGATGATCATATAGTTCTTGTCTTTAAGTCTATTGATGTGGTGAATGGCATTTATTGATTTTCGTATATTGAACCATCCTTGCATCACAGGCATGAATCCTCCTTGATGATGGTGCACAATTATTTTGATATGCTTTTGTACTCGATTTGTCAGAATTTTATTGAGAATTTTTGCATCCAAGTTCATTAGAGAAATTGGTCTGTAGTATTCTTTCTTTGAAGTGTCTTTGTCTGGTTTCGGGATCAGGGTGATGTTGGGCACATAGAATGAATTTGGAAGAGCTCCTTCTTTTTCTATTTCTTGAAAAAGCTTGAAAAATATTGATTTTAATTCTTCTTTGAAGGTTTTGTAGAAATCCGCTGTATTCCCATCCGGTCCAGGGCTTTTTTTGGGTTGGCAGTCTTTTGATTGCTTCTTCTATGTCTTCCTTTGTTATTGGCCTGTTTAAATTGTTTGTGTCTTCCTGACTCAATCTGGGCAGATCGTATGACTTAAGAAATTTATCAATATCTTCACAATATTCTATTTTATTGGAATATAGTGTTTCAAAATACTTTCTAATTATCTTCTATATTTCTGTAGTGTCTGTTGTGATATTGCCTTTTTTATCCCACATGTTAGTAATTTGAATTCTCTTTCTTCTTCTCTTCCTTAGCGTGGCTAAGGGCCTGTTGATCTTATTTATTTTTTCAAAGAACCAACTTTTAGTTTTATCAATTTTTTCAACGTTTTTTTTGTTTCAATTTCGTTGATTTCTGCTCTAAATTTAATTATTTCTTGTCTTCTACTACATTTGCTGTTGTTTTGCTCTTCCTTTTCCAGGTTTTTGTGGTGTAGTTTAAGTTCATTTATTTGTTGTTTTTTTTTCTTTTTTTGAGGAAAGAACTCCAAGAAATGAATTTCCCTCTTAAAACTGCTTTCATTGTGTCTCATAGATTCCGGTATGTTGTGTCTGTATTGTCATTTGTCTCTAAGAATTTTTTATCTCCTTCTTTATGTCTTCTGTAACCCATTGGTCATTCAGTAGCATGTTGTTCATTTTCCATGTGATGTAGGATTTTTCCTTCCTTCTTTTCTCATTGATATCCAGTTTCATTCCATTATGATCAGATATGGTGCACGGTATAATCTCCATGCCTTTATATTTACTAAGAATTGCCCTATGGCATAATATATGGTGTATCTTTGAGTAGGATCCATGTGCTGCTGAGAAGAACATGTATCCACTTGATGATGGTTGATATATTCTATATATGTCGGTTAAGTCTAGGTTATTGATTGTGCTGTTGAGTTCTATAGTTTCTTTATTCAGTTTTTGTCTAGAGGATCTCTCTAATGCCGAGAGTGGTGTGTTGAAGTCACCCATAATTATTGTGTTGTAGTCTATTTGACTCTTGAACTTGAGGAGAGTTTGTTTTATGAACGTTGCACCTCCATTGCTTGGTGCATACAAATTGATAATTGTTTTTTTCTTGTTGGTGGATGATTCCTTTTAACAGAATATAGTGTCATTCTTTATCCCTTTTGATTAACTTAGGTTTGAAGTTGATATTATTCCATATGAGTATGGCAAATCCTTCTTGCTTCCGAGGGCCATGTGAGTGTTATGATTTTTCCCAACCTTTTACCTTCAGCCTGTGTATGTCTTTTCCTATCATATGAGTCTCCTGAAGGCAGAATATTGTTGGATTTGTTTTTTTGATCCAGGTCACTAGCACATGTCTCTTGATTAGTGAATTTAGGCCATTAACATTTAAGGTTACAATTGAAATATGATTTGTACTTCCAGTCATGTTTATTTATTTATTATATTTTAGTTTGGATAGTTTTTACTTTTTTGGTTACTTTCCTCCCGCTTTACTGAGATACTTCCCACTGTTAGTTTTGGGCACTATTTTTTAACTCTTCTTCTTGTAGTATTTTGCACAAAATGCTTTGCAGTGCTGGTTTTCTGGCTGAGAATTGTTTTAGCTTTTGTTTATCGTGAAAGACTTTAATTTCATTGTCAAATCTGAAGCTTAACTTTTCTTTATATGGTATTCTTGGTTGGAATTCTTTTTTTTTTTCAGCATTTGAATTACACTGTTCCAGGATCTTCTCACTTTCAAAGAATGTGATGAAAAATCAGTTGTTAACCTAATTGGTTTACCCCTGAATGTAATCTGCCTCCTTTCTCTTATAGCTTTTAATATTCTCTCCTTGTTCTGTATGTTGGCTATCTTCATAATTATATGTCTTGGAGTTGGTCTATTTTGGTTTTGAATTTTTGGGGTCCTGTAGGCTTCCAGGAATTGGCAATCCAATCCATCATTCATCTCTGGGAAGTTTTATAGAATTATTTCATTTAATATGTTGTCCATTCCTTTGGTTTGAATCTCTATGCCTTCTTCTATCCTGATGACTCTTAAATTTGTTTTTTGTTTTTTTATGACATCCCATATCTTTTGAATAAATTCCTGGTGGGATTTAAGCATCTTTTCTGTGTTTACTCAATTCTTTTCAAGTTGATAAACTTTGTCTTCATTATCTGATGTTCTGACTTCTACTTGATCTAGTCTATTTGTAATATTCTCGTTTGAGTTTTTAATTTGGTTTATATTTTCCTGCATTTCTAGGATTACTGTTTAATATTTTTTTTAAGATCTCTATCTCCTGGTAATGCTCATTCTTTGCCATTTGAATTTGTTTGTTTAATTCATTTTCAAAATATACTTTTATTGCTTGGACTTGCTGCCTCATGTCTTCTCTAATATTCCTTTCCATCTGAGTTCGGTATGCCTTGAGTTCTTTCCCTATCCCTGTTTCTGATGCTTCAAGGTCCTCCTGTAGATTTAAGTTGTCCTGCATTGTTTGTACTTCTTTTTTGCCCTTGTTTTTTCATGATGTTCACGTTACTTTCCAGCTCTATTTGATTGCTGTGTTTCTGCTTTATTCTTTAGATTTGTTTTGGTGTTGTATATCTCTGTTGTCTCTCCTTTGTGTTGGTAAACTATGCCTGCTAAAGTGGATTCCACTTGGAAGTAATTCCGAAGGCCGAGCTCCAGTGATGTCACCTCTCTGCTTTGGCCGGCCCCAGGCTCCTTGCCGAGGTGTTCGAGTTGGGGGGTGGGACTTGACTGTCTCTGGTTTGTTTCAGCTCTGGGTCACTGGCAGGCGGGCGGTCTCCAGCCGCCCAATTGCGCGGTTGGTCGCCAGCGGGCAGGCGGTCTCCAGCCGCCCAATCACGTGGGCAGCAGGTGGGCTGTCGCCGTTGGGTTGGCAATCTCTAGCCACGCAGTCTCACGCTCGGTTGCCGGTGGGCGGGCATTCCTCAGCCCCCCAGTCACTCAGGCAGTGGGTGGAATGTCACGTGCAGGCCTGCGGTCTCCAGCCGCCCAGTCACAAGGGCCTGCCTTCTAGTCCTTTGGTTTCTCCTGCTTGTCCTGGTTTCTTTTTCTAGACCAGATTTCCCCTGAGTGATGCCTCTCGGCAGTTCAAACTGTACTCTGTGCCTGCCGTTTGTTGGGTGTGGAGGGTGTCTTTTGGGAACCCAGACACTCTATTGTTTTGATTTTTTCCACTTGCCCCTCCCCCAGCACTGGCTATACACGTTTCGTTATGGCCACTGATGGTAGGGGGAGTCGAAAATCAGGTGTCTCTATTTTTTCTTGCGTCTTTATGCAGGCTTGCTCTGATTAACCCTCCCCCGGAAAGCCTAGGAGACATTTTATGTGAATTCCCCGCTGTATGAGAGATGAGCTGAGTAACACACATCTGTTTTATTGTTGCAGTCTATTGGAGAGGGGCGGTGGTTACTTCAGATCTCAAAGATGGTGGCCGCTTGTTTCCTTGGTGGAGTTTCTTTTGTGGGGGATAGAACTATACCACTTTCTTCCCTGTCTGAATTCCCAAACTCAGCCCAGGGATCAGTGGGAGCTCAGCCGGCAGGATTCCACCGAATCCGCAGCAACATTTCTCCCTGCTTCAGGTCACTTCTCGGTGGTGCCCCGCCATCTGAAACAGCAGGCCTGGCTGCATGATTCATTCAGCCCGGATCTCTGATTGCACAGTTGGCTATTGGGAACCCCGGCACTCTATTGTTTTGATTTTTTTTTTCCGCTTGCCCCTCTCTCAGCGCTGGCTAGACAGGTTTTTTTCACCACTGATGGGAGGGGGAGTTGAAAGTCAGGTGCCTCTAGTTTTCCCCTATCTTTATGCAGGCTCCCTCTGATAATCTCTCCCCCAGAAAGCCTCGGAGAGATTTGATGCAAATTCCCCGAAGTATGGGAGATGAGCTGAGTAACAGTAACAGAATAACAACATTTTATTGTTGCAATCTGTAGGGGAGTGGCTGTCGTTACTTCAGCTCACCAAGATGGTGGCCGTTGGTTTCCTTCGTGGAGTTTCTATTGTGGGGGTTAGAACTGTACCACTTCCTTCCCCATCTGAAACCCTAAACTCAGCCCAGGGCTCAGTGGGGACTCTACTGGCAGAATTCCACAGAATCTGCATCAACGTTTCTCCGTGATTATTGATCGCATCTCGGTGGTGCCCTGCTGTCTGTAGCCACTGGACGGGTAGCGCGGATCAGTCAGACAGGATCTCCGGTCGCAGAGTTGGCTCATGTTTGAGACTCATTTACCGGACCTCAGTGCTAGAAATCCTTCTTCTAGGTTTCAGTGCACCCCCATTTTGCTGTAAGTTCCTAACAAGATAGTTTTTTGTCGTTCTTAGTCGTTAGTCACCTGCGCAGTGGCGCGGTACACTGGGTATGATGCTCTCTATTCGCGGCCATCTTGCAATGTCAAAATATTATGATTTGTATGCACCATTCACTGAAGTTAGTTTTCAGTATTAGGAAACAAATATGTATTTCAGGTGGATGAATATTTCTGAGAATAATCTTGTGAAAAGTTCATTATAAATCCTCATACATGAATATGAATAATTTTAGGAAGTGTATAATAAGACACATATATTTCATATTTTGAAAAATCGGGAGAGTATATATATATATATATATATATATATATAAACACACACACACACAAACACACACACCGAGACATTAAAAAGTAGCAATATATATGCCAATCGAAATTCATCATTAAATATATAACATCCACTTATCCAAAAATATACATTTTACTGAAAATGGGTTTATGCATAATGTTGGTCAACTAGGAAGCTCACCCATAGGTTGAATTTTCTGTTCCAACAGAGGTTAGGAGGAGTGATCTCTTCTCACAATTTTTATCTGCCATGTCAGCCACCTCAGAAGAATGTACATGTGATACCAGGTAGGATTCTATTTGTGCATATAAAAATACATGTGCTTAATAGGCTACAGAAAAAGGGAGAGAGGAATTCACATATTTGTTAATTTTAAAAACACATGGAGAACTATGTCAATAAACATTAAGGGATGTCCAACTACATACCATGCCTTCTCTGAATTGCTGGTATTTGTATTCTTTTTGGGTTACTATTCTCCATCATATAAGGATTAGTAGTCAGAGTCTAGTAGGGTATGGGTTAGTGTCAGAGATTCAGTATTTCAAATGGAAAATAGGAAAGTAAACCCAATGTGTTTGCAAATATGTGCTACACAAAAATCTTCCCACTCACATTAAAAACAATCCCTTGATATTACCCTCACTGGAAGAAATACACAATTAGAGGATAAGAGTTAGAAAATCTGTGAATACATACCCGGAATGGAATATGCTGAGGAGTTCACAACCTTGGAGGTGGTAGATGAGTTTCCAAAAGTAAAAGACAAGGTAAACACTCCACAACATGGAGCTCTGCAGGCCTAAAGACTTCTTGAGATACTGCCTCTGAGTTGGGACACTTAAAATGTATGTTGTTTTCGGTAGCTTTAGCATCCTATGTAGTGAGACCATCAAAACTGGGTCAACATCAATGTGACCTGGAGGACATGGTATCTTATTTTCCAATTAAAATGAGGCAGCAGTGCTGAATTCTCACTTTGTGGGTAAACTGTGGCAACTGGGGGATAAGTGTCTCTCCGTGTGGACTGTGAAGCCATTTGGTCATACTCTACTTTTCGTGGTGATTCTTGCTGCTGCACTGGGAGTTTGGTATTGGCTTAATGAAATACAAGGAGTTTAACTGGGACACAGTGCTGGAGGGAGTTCTGTCACGTGTGGTGGGACAGGGTCTCCAGGAGAATGCACCAACCAGGCTTATGTCCAACATAGCTTGCCCCCTTGACCATATCAACCTGATTCTGAACATTGCCCAGAAACCTATCCATATAACAAGATGCCTTTACATATAAGGGTCTGCTGGCTGCATCATGTCAGTCACAAGCCATTTGAAAGCCAATGGCCAATCCACATGAAACCACCAGAGATGGTTTATCTCACACCTACCCACCTTTGCTGTAGGCCCACTACTCAGCAGGTTCCAACTTACTGGCATCTCTGTTCTACACCATTTTTGTGAAACCCAGTCAATCAAGGCACTTTCTCGTACACTCATGATCAGCAACAGGATCTCCAATGGTTTTCCAGTGCCACCTGGTAATGGGAATTTCAAAAATTTCATGGTATTTATCGAGCCCATTTTTTAAGGTTGAAGTTGGAGGCACTGAGGGTTTCATTTAATTCAGTAACCATTAAATAGTGAGGAAGCCCATTTCAATGAAAGCTCTGGAAGACTCTCACAGGCAAGGCTTCCCAAAGAGTTGCCAAATGGTCACATAAAGCCAGGCATATTGAGGTCTACAATGTAAAATCCTTGCGTGTTTTGACTCTCAACTATGGGTGCTAATTCTTTCAGAAAAAAATTATGTGATAACCTGGCTGAGATTCCCTGTGCTCTGTGGAAAGCCTTCCTGGGCACAGATCTCAGTTTCCAAGGGTGACTCTCATGCATGGCCTCCTAAAATCCCACAAAACTCATGGCAATACCTCTCTGAGATCAGTTCCAGAACTCAGTCTCTAAGGGGAATCACACTAGAATTCAAGACCAGGTGGAGCCAGTCATATTTTTCAACAACCACACTAATAACCACAATTAAAACCAGAACACTTCCACATGGCCGTCATCTTCTTCCATATAGATACTCATTTTAACCTCTGGCTGGAGGTTTCCATGAGGGGCACAGCCCAAGACAGTGTCCAAAATAAGCTCCCTTGCCCCTCATTTGCTTAACGTTGGGGTGGCCTGAACACCTTCCTGTGAACCATGACTTATCAAATAGGCCTGCCGTTAATACTGCTCTGCTTCTCCAATTTGAGGACTACTGACTGTGGGGTTTAGATTCTTCATGTGAATTGGAATCATTGGAATCACCTATGGGCTAGCCTCTGAAGGGCTTTGAAGAACTCATTTGACCCAAAGGCACCCTATTCTCACTTGATAGAGGTCAGGAACCTTACAGAGGTAGGGAGAGACTTCATCCACAAAAACTGCTCTTTTGGCCATTTTGGTTTTGGATGAACACGTGGGATGTATAAGGTGCTGAGTATCTAACCATAGCCTCACACAGGGCCAAGAGGCTGTTTCAGAAACATCCATTTCCAAAGCAATTAAGCAAAGAGCCACAGGTGATGCCCATTAATTTCCATTTGAAAACAGTTTTCTTCAGGCTTCACAAATTAGTGTCCTGAGGTAAAGACCTTCCTGAAATTCAGGGCAACAGAACAATAGGTAAGCAAAAGGCCCAAAGAAGGGTTTCTCCACTGAGACTTTTCTGGTCCCACTGATATCTGAGTTTTCTTAGATTCTCGCCATTCCCTTCAGCTATCCAGTACATCACCATTTCACAGAGCTTGGAGGTGGTACATATCTTGGACACAAAACCATGAAGCTATTCTGGAGAGTTTCCAGAATTCAGGAAGAAAACAGAAACTACTGAGAACAGATGTTGCCCTTCAATAAGACAAGCTGCAGTCCATTTGTAAATTGGGCAGGATGAATGCTTGGAAGCTTTCTACTAGACAGGACACATCCATTGATGCATTCTCTTTTCTAATGTCTACAATCACGGACAGAGTGGGATACACAGACATAGAAGCACTCGCCTTGTCAAACGACTTACTGGAAACAGTCCACACCAATCCAAACAAAGAGCCTTTCCTACCTATTCTCAGAACATGAGACAAAACCACAAACCCACACACACACACTCAAAGGCACCTCCTTTGCTCAAGTAAGTCTGTGACTATCCATAGTGTCCTCAGAATGGTGGGCCATTGTATGTTCCCCCAAAATGGCCTGTCCTGTATCAGATCTGGTCTCCTTGGCCAACACTTTGAAGTTGTTAGGAGCCATGGGTGAGCCACTACCTGCTTTCCCAGGAAAAGCTCCTCTTCAGAGCTTTCCTATCATTTGGCCATCATCACATCAGTAGGTACTAAGAAAGACTGACTCTGTTCTTGGTAAATCAAAACAAGTGAGACCACTGGGACTGGGACTGTGACTGGCTCTTGGTGCCTGTCTTCCAGGATCAAACGTCCAGAGAGTTCCATCACCAAGGCAGTGAGGTGAGGTCATTTCCTTCAGGAACTGAAAGAGGTCACTGACTTGGCAACCACTTTGTCCTAACAGTTACTTCTAAGGGTCCCATGAGATGGAGGCTGTCCCTACTTCCTGTCACACTTTCACAGTTAGAATGGTATACCAACCATAGGTACCTGAGAACAGCTCTCCACACAGGCCTGGTTTGGTCCATCTTCTCTACATTAAGAAGGTAGAGGCTGATTCAGACACATCCCTTCATCCTGACCAGATAGTTTGCCATGGAAGATGTCTTTTGCTCTCTCAGGTCCTTCATAGCTTCCTTCATCATCTCAGGGGATCATTTCTGCATATACTTTTGATGTTCTCAGCAGGTGGAAGATCCCCTACATTCCTGTATTGTAAGACCAACTCTGTCCCTCCTCTTCTGTAAAGTTAGATTGAGGGAAAAGTGTATGTTTAGGGTTAATAACATGTTTGATTTGCGTTAGGAATCTTTCTGCTGGATGAATAATGGTATTGGGAGCCTGTGATATTTACAAAAATATATAGGTAAAATATAAGTATAAAAACAGAAATCTAGGTAAGATTGGAAGCCAGAAGGGAACTGGGCCCTTGAGTGGGATACTTAGGTTTGAATTATGTTCTGCACATGTGTCTCAGATAAATTGATATACAATGGCATAGGACCTTATACCTTGGATAATTGATTGTCGAAGAGAACATCGAGTCAAAAAACTATAGTCAGTAGCATTAGGAAGATAGTCAGTAGGTTTAGAAAGAAGAGTGAGTATAGGATTTGGACCAAAAGTTCTTTAGCAATAGGGTTTCGGGTAGAGAGTGAATGTAAATGTCAGCATATGTGAAGTGTCAGTCACAATGATGAACTGGGGGAAATATGTATGAAAGCAGGTATCAATAAAGATATTACCAAATCAGGCAAAGTATGAAGTGAGTGATAGGATTAGACATTTTCAACATGGTTGAGGTTGAATATATAATCTTAGGAAGAAACAAATATGCAGTCACCAATTTGATTTACATTTGAGAGCATTAGGCAACCTGGACATGGTGCTTTTTAGTAATCCACGCTCCCTTGGCATTTAGGCTTTGATACAATCATGAGTGTGACCTTCGTTTTTTGTGTCCAGAATATTCCTGTGATAAAATCTATATATAGATAAGGTGACATGAGTATTTCTTCCAACATTTCAGGGAGTAATATTTTGAAGACGTATAAATTAGTATTGAAGGGACAAAGAAGAGTACACTGTATCTATTAATATAGAGATAATGCATTAATAGACAATACTGTGAATAAAAAGCATAACTGGTTCCAACTTTAAATAATGGATTGAATTGAATCGTGAACATATAGAGGAAATCTTATATTGATATACAATTATTCATTCCAACCAGTTATACATCTAATGTTAATATTAATGTTATGGTTCATCATGAAGAGTGTGTGAGTTTAGCTTCGAAATTGATTATGGAAATTGAAAATAATGTATTTGGAAAGAAGTCTCATGCAAAGACCAGTCAAGTAACATGGAGGAATACATGTGTTCTGAAGCAAGAAGTGTTTGAAAGTGAAACAAATTCCTATATATTTTAAACTTGTGGAAGAAATACATATCCTATGATGTGCAAAAACTGAAGAAATAGTAATGTACCAGTGTTGGATTAAAATGAAGGTCAATATAGACATCATGTCCCATAGGAATCTACTGGCATTGATGTTAAACTGGGTCAGTTACTGTAGAAATATTAGGATTTGTAAACACCATTGATTGAAATTAGTTTTCAGTACTGGGAAATAAATATGTATTTCAGGTGGATGAATATTTCTGAGAATTATCTTCTGAAAAGTTGATTATAAATTTATATACATGAACATGAATGAATTTACAGAGTGTGTATAAGTCACATACCTTTCATATTTTGAGAAATCTGGAGTGTATATATATATATATATATATATATATATATATATATATATATTTTTAAATAAACACAAATATACATTAAAAAGTATCAATATATATGCTAATCGTAATTCATCATGTAATATATATCATTCAAAGATGCAAAATATTTATTATACTGAACATGGATTTATGTATAATATTGTTCTACTGGGAAGCTTAAACATAGTTTGAATTTTCAGTTCCCACAGCGTTTAGGAGGACTGATCTCTTCTCACAATTTGTATCTGCCAATTCAGCCAACTCATGAAAATGTACGTGTGATACCAGGTAGGATTCTGTATGTGCATATAAAAATACATGTGCTGAGTAGGCTACAGAGAAAGGGAGACAGGAATTCACATATTTGTGAACTTTATAAACACATGGAGGACTATTTCAATTAAAAATTGAGTAGATTTATAACACCTACCCTTAATCATGCAAAAGGGAAGTCCAACTGTACAGCATGCCTCCTCTGAACTGCTTGTATTTTTATTCTATTTGGGTACTATTCTTCATCATATTAGGATTAGTAGTCAGAGTATAGTAGGGTATGAGTTACTGTCAGGGATTCATTATTTCGAATGGAAAATTGGAAATGGATCAATGTGTATGCAAATTAGTGTTACACAAAAATTTTCCCACTCTCATTTAGAACAATAACTTGACATTACCTTCACCCCAAGTAAGACACAATTAGAGAAAAAGAGTTAGAAAATCTTTGAATTCATACCTGAAATGAAAACTGCTCCGGATTTCACAACCTTGGAGATGGTAGGGGAGTTTCCAAAAGTAAGGGACAATGTAAAAACTCCACAAACATGAAGATTTGCCAGCCTAAAGACGTCTGGAGAAACTGCCTCTAAGATGGACAGTTGAAATATATGTAGTTTTCAGGAACTTTAGCTTTTTTTCTAGTAAGACCATCAAACGTCTTTATGCATCTCTGTGACCTGGAGGACATGGTTTATAATTTTCCAAAGAACATGAAGCAGTAGTGCTGAATTCTCTCTTTGTAGGTGAACTATGGCCACTGGGGGCTATGTGTCTCCCCATGTGGACTGTGAAGCCATTTCATCTTCCTCCACTTTTTATAGTGTCTCCTGCTGCACTGAGAGTTTTGTATTTGCTTCATGAAATACAAGGAGTTAAACTTGACCACAGTCCTGGAGGGAGTTCTGTCACATATGGTGGGTCAGGGACTGCAGGAGAATGCACCAACAGGACTTGTATACCACATAGGTTGCCTCCGTGACCATAGCAACCTGATTCTGAACATTGCCCTTAAACCTCTCCATATAACATGATGCATTTACATACAATGTTCTGCTGGCTGCACCATGTCAGTCACAAGCCATTTGGAAGACAATGGCAGATCCACATGACCCCACCACAGATGTTTTATCACACACTTAATCACCTCTGCTCTAGGCCCACTATTCTGCAGGCTCCAAATTACTGGCATCTCTGTTCTACACCATATTCATGAAAGCCTGTTAATCAAGGCACTGTCTGGTACACTCATGATCAGCAACAGGACATCCAAAGGTTCTTCAGTGCCACCTGGTCATTGGAATTTTAAAAATTTCATGGTATTTATCTAGCCAATTTTCAAGGATGAAGTTGGAGGCACTGTTTATTTCAATTCATTCAGGAATCATTCAATGTTGAGGAAGATCATTTCAATGAAAGCTCTGGAGAACTCTCACAGGCAAGGCTTCCCAAAGAGTGGCCAAAAGGTCACATGAAGCCACGCCCATTGAGGTCTAAAATTGAGGTCCATGTGTTTTTTGACTATCAAATATGGCTGCCAAGTCTTTCAGAATTAAATCATGTGATATCCTGTCTGAGATTCCCAGTGCTCTGTGGAAAGCCAACGTGGGCATAGATCTCAGTTTCCAAGGGCGACTCTCATGCGTGGCCTCTTAAAATCCCCACACAATTTATGGCAATTCTTCTTTGATATGTGTTCCAGAACTCAGGCTCTAATTGGAATGACACCAGAGTTCAAGCCCAGGTGGATCCAGTCATCTCTTCCAACTGCCACAAGAATGACCACAATTAAAACCAAAAGACACCCACATGGCCCTCATCTTCTTAAATATAGACATTCATCTTAACCTCTGGCTGGAGGTTACCATGCAGGATGCATCCCAAGAGAATGTCCAAAATAATGTCGCTTGCCCCTCATTTGCCTAAAGTGAGGGTGACATGGACACCCTTCCTGTGAACCAGGAGTGATCAAATAGGCCTACCATTAATACTGCTCTCCTTCTCCAATTTGAGGCCTACTGACTCTCAGGTATAGATTCTTTATGTGATATGGAATCTTGAGAAAACACAAGCACCTCTGCAGGGATTTGAAGAACTCATTTGACCTAAAGGACTCCTATTCACACTTGATGGAGGTAAGAACCTAACAGAGGAAGGCAAGAGACTCATCCACAATGAGTGATTTTTTGCCATTTTGGTTTTGATTGCACAAATGGAATCTATCTTTAGATCTACCATGTGCTGAGAATCTAAGCCACAACCTCACAAAGGCCCAAAAGGCTGATTCGGACACGTCCCTTTTCAAAGCAATTAAGCAAAGAGCCACATGTTATGCCCATTTATTTCCATTTGAAAACAGTTTTCTTCAGGCTTCACAAAGGGGTGGCCTGAGGCAAAGACCTTCTTGACATTCAGGGCAACATAACCATAAGTATGCAAATGAACCAAAGCAGGGTTTCTCCACTGAGAGTTTACTGGTCACACAGATATTTGAGTTTTCTAAGATGTTCCCATTCCCTACAGCTATCAAGCACATGGCCATGTCACAGAGCTTGGAGGTGGTACACATCTTGGACTCAAAACCATGGGCCTATTCTTGAGGTTTGCCGGAATTCAGGAAGAAAACAGGAACTTAGAAAGTTAGTAGGTGTTTCCCATGCATAAGGCGAGCCACAGTCCATTCCTAAATCGGGCAGGAAGAATGCTGGGAAGCATTCTACTAGACAGGACACATCCTTGATGCATTCTCTTTTCTAATGTCTACAACCACGGACAGAGTGGGAAACACAGACATAGAAGCACTCGCCTTGTCTAACGACTTACTAGAAACAGTCCACTCCAATCCAAACAAACTGCCTTTCCTACCTATTCTCAGAACATGAGACAAAACCACAAACTCACACCCACACCGACAAAGGCACCTCCTTAACTCAAGTAGGTCTGTGAATATCCAGAGTGTCCTCTGACTGGTGGACCATACTATGTTCCCCTGAAATGGCCTGACCTGTGTCAGATCTGGTCTCCTTGGCTAACTCTGTGAAGGTGTCAGGAGCCAGAGGTGAGCCACTACCTGCTTTCTCAGAAACGGCTCCTCTTTAAAGCTTTCCTGGCATTTGGCCATCCTCACATCAGTAGTTATCAAGAAAGACTGACTCTGTCTTTGGTAAATCCAAACAAGTGTGACCACTGGGACTGGGACTGGGACTGGCTATGGGTGACTGGCTTCATGAATCCCAAGTTCAGAGATTTTAATCACCAAGGAAGTGAGGTGAGGTCACTTCCTTCAGGAACTGAATGAGGTTACTGCCTTGGCAACCACTTTGTCCTACCAGTGGCTTCCAAGTGTCACATGAGAAGGAGGCTGCCCCTACTTCCTGTTACACTTTCACAAGATAGAACGGTATATCAATCATAGGCGCCCTGGGACAGCTACCCACAAAGGCTGGGTTTGGTCCATTTTCTCTACATTAAGAAGAGAGAGGCTGATTCAGTCAGAACCCTTCATCCTGACCAGGTTGTTTGCCATTGAAGATGACTTTTGCTCTCTCAGGTCTTTTATAGCTGCCTTCATGTTCTTCAGAGATCATTTATGAATGTACCTTTGAGGTTTTCATCAGGTGAAAGATCTCATACAACTCTATCCCTGCTCTTCTGTAAAGTTAGATTGATGGAACAGTGAATGGTTAAGGTTAACAACATGTTTGATTTGGGTTAGAAATCATTCTGCTGGATGAATGATGGTATTTGGAACCTAAAATATTTAAAAGAATATAGAGGTGAAATATAATTATGAAAACAGAAATCTAGTTTAGATTCGAAGCCCAGAATGGCATTGGGACCTTGACTGGGATAATTAGCATTGAATTATGTTATGCACAGATGTCTAAGATGAATCTATAATCAATGGCATAGGATCTTCTACCTTGGATGATTGAATGTACAAGAGAACATCGAGTCAAACAGGGATAGTCGGTAGGATTAGGAAGATAGTCGGTAGGTATAGGAAGAAGAGTGAGTATAGTATTTGAAACAAAAGTTCTTTAGCAATAGGGTTTTGGTTAGAGAGTGAATATTTGTCAGCACATGTGAATAGTCAATCACAATGATGAACTTGGGAAATATGTAGGAAAGCAGATATCAATAGAGACATTACAAAATCAGGCAAACTATAAAGTGATAGGATTAGACTTTTTCAAAGGGTTCAGGTTGAATATATAATCTTAGCAAGAAACATATATGTAGTCACGAATAGGATTGACATTTGAGAGAATTAGGCAATGTGGACATGGATGTTTTTAGTAATCCATGCTCACTTTCCATTTAGGTTTTGGTACAATAATAAGTGTGACCTTTGAATTTGGTGTCCAGAATATTACTGTAATAAAATGTATATGTAGATCAGGTGGCATGCGTATTTCTTCCACCATTTCCGGGAGCAATATTGTGAAGACGAATAAATTAGTATTGGGGGTACAAAGAGGCGTATGCTGTGTCTATGAATATAGAGATTATGCATATATAGATCATACTGGGAAAAAATATAACTGGTTCCAATTAAATAATGGATTGAATTGATATCTGAAAATATATAGGAAATCTTATATTGATATACAATCATTCATTCCAAAGAGTTATACATCTAATGGTAATCTTAGAGTTACGGTTTATAATGAAGGGTGTGTGAGTTTTGTTTCAAAAGTGATTACGGAAATAGAAAATAATGTGTTTGGAAAGAAGTCTCATGAGAAGACCAGTCAAGAAACATGGAGGAATACATGTGTTCTGAAGCAGAAAGTGATTGAAAGTGAACCAAATGCCTATAAACTTCCTAACTTGTGGAATAAATATATATCCTATTATGTGCATAAACTGAAGAAATAGTAATGTAACAGTGTTGAATAAAAATGAACTTCAAAATACACATCATGTTCCATAGGAATCTACTTGCATTGATGTAAACCTAGGTCAGTTACTGTAGAATGGAAAATTGCAAAATAAATCCAATCTGGAATGGGAAATTCTCAGGAGTTCACAACCTTGGATATGGTGGAGGAGTTTCTCAAAGTAAGGGACATTGTAAACACAACACAAACATGGAGCTCTGCTGGCCTAAAGACTTCTTGAGAAACTGGCTAAGAGGTTGGGCACTTAAATTTATATTGTTGTCTGGAGCTATAGCTTCTTTTGTAGTGAGACCATCAAAGCTGGGTGTGCATCTATGTGACCTGGAGGACATGGTATCTTATTTTATAATGAACATATGGCAGCAGTACTGAATTCCCTCTTTGTAGGTAAACTGTGGCCACTGGGGGCTAAGTGTCTCCCCATGTGGACTGTGAAGCCATTTGTTCATTCTCCATTTTCGTGGTGTTTCTTGCTGCTGCACTGGGAGTTTGGTATTTGCTTAACTAAATACAAGGAGTTCAACGGGGACAAGTGCTGGTGTCTACCCCTACTTCATGTGACACTTTCACAAGTTAGAATGGTATATCAACCATAGGCACCCGGGAACAGCTCTCCACACAGGCCTTGTTTGGTCCTTCATATCTGCCTACATCTTCTCCAGGGGTCATATCTGCATGGACCTTTGAGGTTCTCAGCAGGTGGAAGATCCCCTATATTCCTGTATTGTAAGACCAACTCTGTCCCGCTCTTCTGTAAAGTTAGATTGAGGGAACAGTGTATGGTTAGCATTAATAACTTGTTCAATTTGGGTTAGGAATTATTCTGAGGGATGAATAATGATATTGGGAATCTGCTATATTTATAAGAACATAGAGGTGAAATATATGTATTAAAACAGAAATCTAGGTAAGATTTGAAGCCCAGAAGGGAATTGGGCCCTTGATTGGGATACTTAGCATTGAATTACCTTCAGCAGAGATTTCTTGGATAAATCAATATACAATGGCATAAGACTTTGTACCTTGGATGATTGAATTTAGAAGGGAATATCAACTCCAAAAGGGATAGTCGGTAAGATTAGAAAGACAGTCGGTAGTTTTCGGAAGAAGTGTGAGTATAGAATTTAGAAAAAAAAAATTCTTTAGCAACAGGGTTTCGATTAGAGAGTGAATGCCAATGTCAGCACATGTGAAGAGTCATTCACAATGATGAACTAGGGAAAAAATGTAGGAAAGCAAATATCAAGGAAGACAATAGGAAATTAGGCAAAGTACAAAGTGATTGTTAGGATTAGACATTTTCAACAGGATTGAGTTTGAATATATAATCTTAGGAAGAAACCAATATGTAGTCACCAAAGAATGACATTTGAGAGCATTAGGCAACATGGACATGGATGTTTTTAGTAATCCATGTTCACTTTCCATTTAGGCTTTGTAAAATCATAAGTGTGACCTTTGCAGTTTTGTCAAGAATATTACTGTGATAAAATGTATATGTAGATCAGGTGACATGAGTATTTCTTCCACCATTTCCGGGAGCAATATTGAGAAGACGTATAAATTAGTATTGGGGGTACAAAGAGGTGTACGCTGTGTCTGTGAATATAGAGATAATGCATGAATAGACCATACTGTGAATAAATAATATAACTGGTTCCACTTTAAATAATTCATTTAATTGATATCTGAAAATATACAGGAAATCTAATATTGATATAAAATCATTCATTCCAACCAGTTATACATCTAATGGTAATATTAGGTTATGGTTTATCATGAAGGGTGTGTCTGATTTTCTTCAAAAGGATTATGGAAATCGAAAATAATGTGTTTGGAAAGAAGTCTCAAAAAATCCAGTCAAGAAACCTGGAGGAATACATGTGTTCTAAAGCAGGAAGGGATTTAAAGTGAACCAAATGCCTCTAAATTTGTGAACTTGTGGATGAAATATATATGCTATGATGGGCTAAACGTGAAGAAATAGTAATGTAGCAGTGTTGAATAGAAATGAAGTTCAAAATAGACATCATGTCCCATAGGAATCTACTTGCATTGATGTTAAACTGGGTCAGTTAATGTAGAAATGTTAGGATTTGTATGAACCATTAACTGAAGTCAGATTTCAGTAATGGGAAACAAATATGTATTCAAGGTGGATGAATATTTCTGAGAATAATCTTCTGAAAAGTTGATTATAAATCCACATACATGAACATGAATGAATTTAGGGAGTTTATATAATACACATATATTTCATATTTTAAAAAACTTGGAGAGTCACACACACACACACACACACACACACACACACAGACACATGCACAGACATTAAAAGTAGCAATATATATGCCAATCGCATTTCATCATGAAATATATATAATCCACATATCGAAAAATATTCATTTTGCTTAACATGGATTCATGTATAATGTTGTTCTACTAGGAAGCTGACATAGGTTGAATTTTCAGTTTCAACAGCGTTTAGGAGGAATGATCTCTACTCACAATTTTTATCTTCCAAGTCAGTAGCCTCAAAAGAAATTCTGTGTGATACCAGGTAGGATTCTATATGTGCGTATAAAAACACATGTGCTGAATAGGCTACAGAGAAAAGGAAACAGGGAGTCACATATTCGTTACCTTTAAAAACACATGTAGAACTATTTCAATTAAAAATTGACAATTTTTATAATACCTACCCTTTATCATGCAAAAGGCAAGACCTAGTATACACCATGCCTCCTCTGAACTGCTTGTATTTCTATTCTCTTTGGGTTATTTTTCTTCACCATATTAGGATTAATCGTCAAAGTCTAGTAGGGTATGGGATAGTGTCAGAGATTCAGTATTTTGGATGGAAAATAGGAAAATGAATCCAATGTGTACGCAAACATATGCTACACAAAAATCTTCCAACTCTCATCAAGAACAATGCCTTGTCATTACCTTCGACCCTAGTAAAACACAATTAGAGGAGAAGAGTTAGAAAATCTGTGAATTCATATGTGGAATAAAATATACTCAGTAGTTCAAAAAATTGGAGGTGGTAAAGGAGTTTCCAAAAGTAAGGGAAAGTTTAAACAGTCCACACACATGGAGCTTTGCTGGCCTAAAGACTTCTTGAGAAAGTCCCTCTGAGGTTGGGCACTTGAAATATATTTTGTTGTATGGAGCTTTAGCTTCCTTTGTAGTGAGACCATCAAAGATGGGTCTGCATCTATGTGACCTGGAGGACATGGTTTCTTATTTTCCAATGAACATGAGACCGTAGTTCTGAATTCTCTCTTCCTAAGTAAACTGTGGACACTGGAACCTAAGTGTCTCCCCGTGTGAACTGTGAAGCCATTTGGTCATCCTCCACTTTTCGTTGTGTTTCTTGCTGCTGCACTGGGAGTTTGGTATTTGCATCACGAAATACAAGGAGTTCAACTGGGACACAGTGCTGGAGGGAGTTTTGTCACGTGTGTATGGTCAGGTTCTGCAGGAGAATGCACCATCCAATATTCTATCTCTCATAGTTTGCCCCCGTGTCCATAGCAACCTGATTCTGAACAGTTACCTGAAACCAAACCATATAACAATTTGCCTTTACATATAAGGGTCTGCTGGCTGCACCTTGTGAGTCACAAGCCATTCTATATAAATGCCACATTTTTAATCCATTCATCTAATGAAGGGAATCTAGGTTGGTTCCACAGTCTTGCAATTGTGAATTGTGCTGCTATGAACATCGATTTATCAGTATCTCTGTAGCATGCTCTTTTTAGTTCTTTAGGGAATAGACCGAGAAGGGGAATAGGTCAAATGGTGGTTCCATTCCCAGCTTTCCAAGAAATCTCCATACTGCTTTCCAAATTGGCTGCACCAATTTGCAGTCCCACCAGCAATGTACAGGTGGGCCCTTTTCCCCACATCCTCGACAGCACATGATGGCGTTTGACTTCATAATGGCTGCCGATCTTACTGCAGTGAGATGGTATCTTAGGGTGGGTTTGTTTTGCTTTTCTCTGACTGCTAGAGATGGTGAGCATTTTTTCATGTACTTATTGATTGATTGTATGTCCTCCTCTGAGAAGTGTCTGTTCAGGTCATTGGCCCATTTGTTGATTGGGTTATTCATTTTCTTATTGTTTAATTTTTTTGAGTTCTTTGTATACTCTGGATATTAGGGCTCTATCTGAAGTGTGAGGAGTAAAGATTTGTTCCAAGGATGTAGGCCCCCTATTTACCTCTCTTATTGTTTCTTTTGCTGAGAAAAATGTATTTAGTTTGAGTAAGTCCCATTTGTTGATTCTAGGGATTAACTCTGGTGCTATGGGTGTCCTATTGAGAAATTTGGAGCCCGACACCACAGTATGTAGATGGTGGCAAAAGTTTTCTTCCACCAGATGCAGTGTCTCTGATTTGATATCAACCTCCTAGATCTATTTTGAGTTAACTCTTGTGCATGGTGAGAGGAGGGGATTCAGTTTCATTTTGTTACATATGGAATTCCAGTTTTCCCAGCACTATTTGTTGAAGATGCTATCCTTCCTCCATTGCATGCTTTTAGTCCCTTTATCAAATATAAGATAGCTGTAGTTTTGTGGATTGGTTTCTGTGTCCTCTATTCTGTATCACTGGTCCACCCGCCTGTTTTGTCACCAGTACCATGCTATTTTTGTTACTATTGATCTGTAGTATAGTTTGAGGTCTGGTATCGGTATACTGCCTGATTCACACTTCCTGCTTAGAGCTGTTTTTGCTATTCTGGGTCTTTTATTTTTCCATATGAATTTCATAATTGTTTTATCTATTTCTACAAGAAATGACCTTGAGATTTTGATTGGCATTGCATTAAACCTATAGAGAACTTTTGGTAATATCGTCATTTTGATGATGTTAGTTATGCTTATCCATGAACAGGGTATATTTTTCCATCTTCTAAGATTTTTCTTGTTCTCTCTTTAGGGTTCTGTAGTTTTCATTGTCTATGTCTTTCACCTCTTTTGTTAGGTTGATTCCCAAGTATTTTATTTATTTTTTTGATGATATTGTGAATGGAGTGATTGTCCTCATTTCCATTTCAGAGGATTTGTCGCTGATATACAAAAATGCCTTTGATTTATGCGTGGTGATTTAATATCCTGCCACTTTGCTGAATTCATTTATTACCTCTAATAGTTTCTTTGTAGACCCTTTTGGGTCTGCTAGGTATAGAATCATGTCTTTTGCAAATAGCGATAATTGGAGTTCTTCTTTTCCTATTTTAATGCCTTTAATTTCTTTAGTCTTTCTAATTGCTCTGGCCAGTGTTTCGATAACTATGTTGAACAGAAGGGGTGAGAGAGGGCATCATTGTCTTGCTCCAGATTTTAGGGGGAATGCCTTCAATTGTTCTCCATTCAGAATGATGCTAGCCTGAGGCTTAGCAAAGATTGCTTTTACAATATTGAGGTATGATTCTGTTATCCCTAGTTTTTCTAGAGTTTTGAACGTAAAGTGATGCTGTACCTTGTCAAATGCTTTTTCCGCATCTCTCGAGATGATCATATGGTTCTTATTTTTAAGTCTATTGATGTGATGAATAACATTTATTGATTTCCGTATATTGTACCAGCCTTGCATCCCAGGAATGAATCCTACTTGATTATGGTGCACATTTTTTTTTTATATATATGTTTTTGTGTCTGATTCGCCAGAATTTTTTTGAGGATTTTTGCATTTTTCCTGAAATACCTTGAAAAGTATTGGTTTTTGTTCTTCTTTAAAGGTTTTGTATAATTCTGCTCTATACCCATCCGGTCCTGGGCTTTTCTTAGTTGGTAGTATTTTGATGGTTTCTTCTATTTCCTCAATTGATATTGGAATGTTTAAGTTGTCTATATCCTCCTGACTCAATCTGGGCACATCATATGACTTAAGAAATTTATCAATGCCTTCACTATATTCTATTTTATTGGAGTATATTAATTCAAAATAATTTCTGATTTTCTTCTGTATTTCTGAAGTGTCTCTTGTTATATTTCCTTTTTCATTTCATATGCTAGTAATTTGAGTTCTCTTTCTTCTTCTCTTTGTTAGCATGGCTAAGGGTCTGTCGATTATATTTATTTTTTCAAAAAACCAATGTATTGTTTTGTCAATTTTTTTAATTGTTTCTTTTGTTTCGATTTCATTAATTTCTTCTCTGATTTTAATTATTTGTTGCCTTCTACTTCTTTTGCTGTTGTTTGCTCTTGTTTGTCTAAGATTTTGAGATGAAGTATGAGATCATTTATTTTTTGGTTTTTTCTTTTTCTAAGGAATGAACTCAAGCAATGAATTTTCCTCTTGGAACTGCTTTCAATGTGTCCCATAGATTCCGATATATTGTGTCTGTGTTTTCATTTATCTCTAAGAATTTTTTAATTTCTTCCTTGATGTCTTCTATAACCCATTGATCATTCAGAAACGTATTGTTCGTTCTCCAAGTGATGAATGATTTTTCCTTCCTTTTTTATCGTTGATTTTTAATTTCATTCCATTATGATCAGATAAAATGCATGGTATTATCTCTACTCTTTTTTATTGTCTAAGAATTGCCCTATGACATAATATATGATGTATTTTTGAGAAGGATCCATGTTCTGCTGAGAAAAAAGTGTAACTTCTTGATGATGGGTTGTATATTGTATATATGTCAATTAAGTCTAGGTTATTAATTGTGTTATTGAGTTCTATAGTTTCCTTATTCAACTTTTGTTTGGAAGATCTGTCCAGTGGTGAGAGAGGTGTGTTCATGTCTCCCATGATTACTGCATTGTGGTCTATTAGACTCTTGAAATTGAGAAGAGTTTGTTTGATGAACAAAGCTGCACCATTGTTTGTGGCATATATATTTATGATTGTTATGTCTTGTTGGCGTATGTTTCCCTTGAGTAGTATGTAGTGTCCTTCTTTATCCCTTTTGATTAACTTTGGCTTGAAATCTATTTTATTTGATATGAGTATGGACACTCCTGCTTGTTTCCGAAGTTCATAAGAGTGATATGATTTTTCCAAGTATCACCCTCAGTCTATGTATGTCTTTTCCTATAAAATGCGTCTCCTGTAGGGAGCATTTTGTTGGTTCTTGTTTTGTGATCCATTCTACTAGCCTGTGTCTCTTAATTGGTGAGTTTAAGCCATTAAGATTTTTGGTTATTATTGAGATATGGGTTGTTCTTCCAGCCATATTTGTTTATTTATGTTACTAAACATAGTTTGTTTTCCTCTTTGATTATTTTCCCCCCTTTAATGTCCTACCTCCCACTGTTGGTTTTCATTGGTATTTTCCATTTCCACTTCCTGTAATGTTTTGCCGAGGATGTTTTCAAGAGATGGTTTTCTAGCTGCAAATTCTTTTCACTTTTTTTTATCGTGGAAGGTTTTAATTTCATCTTCCATCTGAAGCTTAATTTCGCTGGATACATGATAATTGGTTGGAACCCATTTTCTTTCAGTGTTTGAAATATGTTATTAAAGGATCTTCTAGCTTTCAGAGTCTGTGTTGAAAGATCAGCTGTTATCCTGGTTGGTTTACCACTAACTATAATCTGCTTCCTTTCTCTTGTAGCTTTTAAAATTATCTCCTTATTCTGTATGTAGGGTATCTTCATTACAATGTGTCTAGGTGTGGATCTCTTATGATTTTGCACGTTTGGCGTCCTGTAGACTTTTAGGATTTGGGATTTTGTCTCATTCTTCAAGTCTAGGAATTTTTCTCCTATTATTTCATTGAATAGATTGCTCATTCCTTTGGTTTGGACCTCTATACTTTCCTGTATCCCAATGACTCTTATGTTTATTCTCTTTATGTTATCCCATATTTCTTGCAGTTTTGCTCATGGTTTCTTAACAGTCTTGCTGAGCTGTATATGTTCTTTTTGAGTTGAAATACTTTGTCTTCATTGTCTGATGTTCTATCTTCTAAGTATTCTGCTCTGATGGTAGTATTCTCAATTGAGTTTTTAAGATGGTTCATTACTTCCTGCGTTTCTAAGATTTCAGTTCGTTTGTTTTTTATAACCTCTATCTCCCTGTATAGTTGATCTTTGCTACTTGGATTTTTTTATGTAATTCATTGTCGAAGTGATCTTTCATTGGCTGATTTTTGCTGTCTAATGTCTTCCTTGAGATTCCAGATCACCTGAAGCATGTATATCCTGAATTCTTTATCTGACATTCCATATGCTGCATCTATTACCTCTTCTAAAGTTGAGTTGACCTGCATTGCTTGTGGTCCTTTCTTTCCTTGTCTTTTCATACAGCTTGCGTTTCTTTCTGCTTGGTGAAACTGTTGTGTTTTTGTAATTTTCCCCCTGTATATTTATATTGCTCTTGTATTGTGGAAAAGTCTCCATTGCAGGTGCGGTTGGCGGCTGTGCTGCTCCTCCAATTGGGGTGATCTGTCTACCATGCTGACCGGCCGCTAGGCCTGTTCTGCCGGTCGGTCGTACGTCTGCCTACCTTGCAGGCATGGGTGTCGGCTCTGCTCTGCCCCTACTCCAATTGGGGTGACGTGACTACCACGCCGGTGGGTCGCTGGGCCTGTTCCAGGCACAGGCGGCAGCTCTGCTCTGCACCTCTGGCTTGATGACAAAATGAGAGAGACTCAGATGTTTGTGACTCACTTTCTTTACCAGGAGACCAACTATTTCTCTCGCTGCTGGTATCGATGAAGTTATCTCCTCCACTGCTTTGTGATCACATCAGATGTCTGCCATGTTGGTATCCCATGTAAATGGCAGCATTTCATTCCCTTTGTCGGGTGACCAAAGCAATGGGTGAGTCCTGACCGGCCCTCACAAGCCCCGTCTCAATCCTGTTGCCACTGTCTATGAAGGCTCAGTTGGCATTTACCTCTACAGTATTCAGCAGGACCCAGACCAAGAAACAGTTTCCGCAGGTTCTTTAGCCCTGGGCCAGAGCAGTTCCGGGACCCAGAATTCAGCCGCTCCGGGCTCGGTGTATGTTCTGATAGGAGAACGATCCAAGAAGCAATTTTCATGGGTTCTTTAGCACTGACCCTGAGTAATTTGTCTGCAAGATGAAGGCGAATGGCAGCCTGAAATTACCTATTCTGTATCTGAATGAGCTGTGATCAGTCGAAAACAGGGATGGTGACATCAGCTCTCCAAGATGGTGACCGCTATCTTCCTCTGTGGTCTCACCGGTGTGGAAAACCGAATTGGACCGCTTCCTTCCCCCATTTCAAACCCAGAATTCAGCACTGAGCACAGTGATTGCCCAGATGGCAGGAGCCCGCATAATCCACAGACTGTATCTTTGTGTTGCTCTCTCGTCGTTTCCCAGCGCGCATTGCAGACACTAGCCGTGGGGCGATTTGCTAAATAAGCAGCGTGACCCTCCGTGAGGACAAATTGCTGGTGTTTGAGTCCCCGTAGCTGGTCCTTGTGCAATGGAAATCCTTCCTGTAGGTTTTGGAGCACACCAATTTTCCTGGAAATTTCTAATAAGATAGATTTTAGCCGTTCTAACTCGTCCTTCTCCTGCAAAGTGACGCGGTACAGGTGGGTAATGAACTCCCATCGCTGCCATAATATGATCCCCTGAAGTTAGTTTTCAGTACTAGGAAACAGACATGTATTTCAGGTGGAAAAATATTTCTGAGAATAATCTTCTCAAACGTTGATTATAAATCCAAATACATGAATATGAATGAATTTAGTTAGTGTATAATAAGACACATATATTTTATATTTTGAATAATCAGCAGAGTGAATACACACACACACACACACACACACACACACACACACACCTAAATACAGACATTACAAAGTAGCATTATGTATGGCAATCGAAATTCACCATGAAATATATATCATCCACAGATCCAAAAATATTGATTTTACTAAATATGGATTTATGTTGTTCAACTAGGAAGCTCACCCATAGGTTGAATTTTCAGTTCCAACAGCATTTAGAAGAAGTGTTTTCTTCTAACAATTTGTATTTGCAAAGTCAGTTACCTCACAAATATGTACGTGTGATACCATGTAGTATTCTATATGTGCATATAAAAATGCATGTGCTGAATCAACTACAGAGAAAGGGAGACAGGAATTCACATATTTGTTAACTTTAAAAACACATAGAGAACTATTTTAACTACAAATTGACAAGATTTATAACACCAACCCTTTATCATGCAAAAGGAAAGTACAACTATACACCATGCCTCCTCTGAACTGGTTGTATTTCTATTCTGTGTGGGTTATTTTACTCCATCATATTAGGATTAGTAGTCAGAGTCTAGTAGGTTTTGGGTTAGTGTCAGGGATTCAGTATTTCGAATTGAAAATAGGAAAATAAATTCAATATTTATGCAAATATGTGATACAAAAAAATGTTCCCACTCTCATCCAGAACAATGCCTTGACATCATCTTCGCTTAAAGTAAGACACAATTAGAGGACATGATTTACAAAAATCTGTGAATACATATCTGGAATGGAATATGCTCAGGAGTTCATATACTTGGAGGTGGTATAGGAGTTTCCAAAAGTAAGGGACAGGGTAAACACTCCACAAACATGGAGCTCTGCTGGCCTAAAGACTTTTGAGAAACTGCCTCTGAGTTTGGGCACTTGAAATATATGTTGCTGTCAGGAGATTTAGCTTCCATTCTAGTTAGACCATCATAACTGGGTCTGCATCTATGTGACCTGGAGGACATTGTTTCTTATTTCCCAATGAACATGAGGCAGCAGTGCTGAATTTTTTCTTTGTAGGTAAACTGTAGCCACTGCGCGCTAAGTGTCTCCTCGTCTTTACTGTAAAGCCATTTTTTCATCCTCCACTTTTTGTGGTGTTTCTTGCTGCTGCACTGGGAGTTTGGTATCTGTTTCTTGAAATACAAGGAGTTCCACTGGGACAAAGTGCTGGAGGGAATTCTGTCACATGTGGTGGGTCAGGGTCTGCAGGAGAATGCACCAGGCAAGCTTCTTTCCCACAGAGCTTGCCCCATTGACCATAGCAACCTGATTCTGAATATTGTCCTGAAACCTCTCCATATAACAAGATGCTTTTACATACAAGGGTCTGCTGGATGCAAAATGTCAGTCACAAGCCATTTGGAAGCCAATGGCAGATAAACATGGCCTCACCACAGATGTTATTTCAGACACCTCCCCACCACTGCTCTAGGCCAACTACTCAGCAGGCTCCAAATTACTGGCATCTCTGTTCTACAGCATTTTCGTGAAACCAAGTCAATCAAGGCACTGTCTGGTATACTCATAATCAGCAACAGGAATCCAAAGTTTCTCCAGTGCCACTTGGTCAAGGGAATTTCAAAAATTTGGTGGTATTTATCTAGCTATTTTTTAAGGATGAAGTTGGAGGCACTGTGGGTTTTCAATCATTCAGGAACCATTAAATGGCGAGGAAACTCATTTGAACGAATGAAATGGAGAACTATCACAGGCAAAGCTTCCCAAAGTGTGGCCAAAAGGTCACATGAAGCCAGGCTCATTGAGGTCTACAATGTGAGCTCCATGTGTGTTATGACTCTCAACTATGGCTGCCAAGTCTTTAACAATAAAATCGTGTGATATCCTGGCTGAGATTACTTATGCTCTGTGGAAAGCCACCCTGGGCCTAGATCTCAGTTTCCAAGGGCGAATCTCATGTGTGGCCTCCTAAAATCTCAACACAATTCATGGCAATACTTCTCTGAGGACAGTTCCACAACTCAGTCTCTAAGGGGAATCACACCAGAGTTCAAGCCCAGGTGGAACCAGACATCTCTTCCAACCGCCACACAAATGACCACAATTAAAAACAAAAGACTCCCACATGGCACTCATCTTCTTCCATATAGACACTAATAATAACCTCTGGCTTGAGGTTTTCATGAGGGGCACAGACTAACACAGTGTTCAAAATAAGCACCCTCGCACCTCATTTGTCACAAGTCAGGGTTGCCTGGACACCCTTCCTTTGAACACGGAATGATCATAGAGCCCTGCCTTTAATACTGCTCCACAATTCCAATTTGAGGCTTACTGACTGTGGGATTTAGATTCTTTATGTGAACTGGAGTCATGAGTAATCACAAGCACCAGTGGGCTAGACTCTGCAAGGCTTTGAAGTACTCATTTGATGCAAAGGATCCCTATTCTCACTTGATGGAGATCAGGAACCTTACAGAGGAAGGCGAGAGACGTAGTCCACAATAAATGCTTTTTGGACATTTTGGATTTGGGTGCACACATGGGATCTTTCTTTAGGTCCATTAGGTGCTGAGTATCTAAGCCACAGCCTCACACAGGGCCAAGTGGCCAATTCAGACACATCCCTTTCCAAACAATTAAGCAAAGAGCCCCAGGTGATGCCCATTCATTTCCATTTGAAAACTGTTTTCTTCAGGCTTCACAAAGGCGTGGCCTAATCAAAGACCTTCCTGTTATTCAGTGCAACAGAAGAATAGGTATGCAAAAGGCCCAAAGCAGGGTTTCTCCACAGAGACTTTACTGGTCACATTGATATCTGAGTTTTCTGAGATGATCCAATTCCCTTCAGCTATCCTGTACATGGCCATGTCCCAGAGCTTGGAGGTGGTACATATCTTGGACACATAACCATGAGCCTATTATGGTTAGTGGCCAGAATTCAGGCAGAAAACAGGAACTTAGGAAGACAGTAGGTGTTGCCCATCCAGAAGGCAAGCCAAGTCCATCTATAAATTGGGAAGGATGAATGCTGGGAAGCTTTCTACTAGACAGAACACATCCATTGATGCATGCTCTTTCTAATGTCTTCATCCACGAACACAGTGGGATACCCAGACATAGAAACACACTCCTTGTCCAACGACTTTCTAGAAACCATCCACTCCAAAATGAACATACTGCCTTTCCTACCTATTCTCAGAAAATGAGACAAGACCACAAACTCACACCCAACCCACAAAGGCACCTCCTTCCCCCAAGTAGGTCTGTGACTATCCGGAGTGTCCTCTTACTGGTGGGCCATACTATGTTCCCAGAAATGGCCTGTCCTGTCTCAGATCTGGTCTCTTTGGCCAACTCTGTGAGGTTATTAGGAGCCAGCGGTGAGCCATTACATGGAGATGACTTTTTCTCTCTCAGGTCCTTCATAGCTGCATACATCTTCTCCAGGGATCATTTCTGTATGGACCTTTGAGGATCTTAGCATGTGGAAGATCTGCTACATTCCTATATTGAAAGACCAACTCTGTCTCTAATCTTCTGTAAAGTTAGATTGAGGGAACAGTGTATGGTTAGGATTAATAACATGTTTTATATGAATTAGGAATCATTCTGCAGGAATGATTGGGAAGCTGCAATATTTACAAGAAAATATAGGTGAAATATTAGTATGAAAACAGAAATGTAGGTAAGATTTGAAGCCCAGAAGGGCATTGGGCCCTTGATTGGGATACTTAGATTTGAATTATTTTCTGCAGTGATGTCTCAGATAAATTCAGTACAATGGCATAGGACCTTGTACGTTGGATGATGGAATGTTGAAGAGAACTTCTAGTCAAAAAGGGATAGTTGAAATTATTAGAAAGATATTCAGTTTCAGAAAGAAGAGTGAGTATAGGTTTTGGACAAAAGTTCTCCAGCAGTAGGGTTTCGGATAGAGAGTGAATTTAAATGTGAGCACATGTGAAGAGTCAGTCACAATGATGAACTGGGGAAAATATGTCGGTAAGCAGATATCAATAGAGACATTAAGAAATCAGGAAAAGTATAAAGTGAGTGATAGGATTAGATATTTTCAACAGGGTTGAGTTTGAATATATAATCTAAGGAAGAAAAAAATATGTTGTCACAAATAGGATTGACATTTGAGAACATTAGGCAACATGTACATGGATGTTTTTAGTAATCCATGCTCACTTTCAATTTGGGCTTTGGTACAATCATATGTTTGACCTTTGCATTTTGGGTCCCGAATATTACTGTGATAAAATGTATATGTAGATTGGGTGACATAAGTATTTCTTATACCATTTCTGAGAGCAATATTTTGAAGATATATAAATTATTATTGGCGGTACAAAGATTTGTACTCTGTGTCTATGAATATAGAATTAATGCATGAATTGACAATACTGTGAATAAATAATATAACTGTTTCCACTTTAAATAATGGATTGAATTGATATGTGAAACTATACACAAAAACTTATATTGATATACAATCATTCATTCCAACCAGTTACACATCTAATTGTATAATTGCGTTATGTTTTATTATAAAGATTGTGTGAGATTTGCTTCAAAAGTGATTATGGAAATCGAAAATAATGTGTTTGGAAAGAAGTCTCATTAAAAGACCAGTCAAGAAACCTGGAGGAATACATGTGTTCCGAAGCAGTAAGTGATTGAAAGAGAAACAAATGCCTATAAATTTGTGAATTTGTGGATGAAATATATATCCTATGATGTGCATGAACTGAAGAAATATTAACGAACCAATGTTGAATAAAAATGAACATCAAAATACACACCATGTCCCATAGGAATCTAATTGCATTGATGTTAAACTGGGTCAATTACTGTAGAAATATTAGTATTTGTATGCACATTCACTGAAGTTAGTTTTAAGTACTAGAAAACAAATATGTAGTTCAGGTAAATGAATACTTCTGAGAATAATCTTGTGAAATTTTTATTATAAATCCACATACATGAACATGAATGAATTTCGGTAGTGTATATAAGACACATATATTTCATATTTTGAAAAATCTTGAGAGTGTATATATATATATATATATATATATATATATATATATAAACACACACCCAAAACCCACACAGAGATATTAAAAAGTACCAATATATAAGCCAATCAATATTCATCATGAAATATATAACATCCACAGATGCAAAATAATTTATTTTACTGAGCATGGATTTATGTACAATGTTGTTCTCCTAGGAAGCTCACACATAGGTTGAATTTTCAGTTCCAACTGCTTTTAGGAGGAGTGATCTTTTCTCACAATTTGTATCTCCAAGTCAGCCAAGTCACAAAAATGTACGTGTGATACCAGGTAGGATTCTATATGTGCATATAAAAATACATGTGCTGAATAGGCTACAGAGAAAGGGCATATAAAAATACATGTGCTGAATAGGCTACAGAGAAAGGGAGACAGGAATTCACGTATTTGTTAACTACAAAAACCCATGGTGAACTATTTTAATTAAAAATTGACTAGATTTATAACACCTACACTTTATCATGCAAAAGGCAAATCCAACTATACACCATGCCTCCTCTGAACTGTTTGTATTTCACTTCTGCTTGCATTATTTCTCTCCATCATATTAGGGTTAGTAGTCACAGTCTAGTAGGGTATGGGTTAGTGTCAGGGATTCAGTATTTTGAATGTAAAATAGGAAAATGAATCAAATGTGTATGCAAATATGTGCTACACAAAATCTTCCTACTCTCATTCACAACAATACCTTGACACTATCTTTGCCCCAAGTAAGACAAAATAAAAGAAGAAGATTTAGAAAATCTGTGAATACATATCAGGAATGGAACATGGTTACGAGTTCACAATATTGGAGGTGGTAGAGGAGTTTAAAAAAGTAAGGGACAGGGTAAATACTGCACAAATATGGAGATCTGCCAGCCTAAAGACTTCTGGAGAACCTGCCTCTGAGGTTGGCCACTTGAAGTATATGTTGTAGTCAGGACCTTTGGTTTCCTTTCTAGTGAGACCACCAAAGCTGGGTCTCCATCTATGTGACCTGCAGAACATGGTTTCTTATTTTCCAAAGAACGTGAGGCAGCAAGGCTAAATTCTCTCTTTGTAAGTAAACTCTTGCCACTGAAGGCTAAGTGTGGCCCCGTGTGGACTGTGAAGCCATTTGGTCATCCTCCACTTTTCATGGTGTCCTTGCTGCTGCACTGGGAGTTTGGTATTGGCTTCAGGAAATACAAGGAATTCAACTGGGTCACAGTGCTGGAGGGAGATCTGTCACGTGTTGTGCGTCAGGGTCTGCAGGAGAATGCACCAACCAGGCTTCTATCCCACATAGCTTGCCCCCTTGACCATAGCAACCTGATTCTGAACATTGCCCTGAAACCTCTCCATTCAACAAGATGCCTTTACATACAAGGGTCTGCTGGCTGCACCATGTCAGTTACAAGCCTTTTGGCAGATCCACATGACCCCACCACAGAAGTTTTATCACAGACCTGCAAAACACTGCTCTAGGCCCACTACTCAGCAGACTTTAACTTATTTGCATCATTGTTCTACACCATTTTCATGAAACCCAGTCAATCAAGGCACTGTCTGGTACACTCATGATGAGCAACAGGAAATCCAAAGTGTATCCAGTGTCACCTGGTGATGGGAATTTCAAATTTTTATGATGTTTATCTAGCCATTTTTCAAGGATGAGGTTGGAGGCACTGTGGGATTTAATTCATTCTGGAAACATTAAAAGGTGAGAAAGCCCATTTCAATGAAAGATCTGGAGAACTCTCACAGGCAAGACTTCCCAAAGAGTGGCCAAAAGATCAAATGAAGCCAGGCCCATTGAGGTCTACAATGTGAGGTCCATGTGTGTTTTTACTCTCAACTATGGCTGTCAAGTCTTTCAGAATAAAATCATGTGATATTCTGGCTCAGATTCCCAGTGCTCTGTGGGAAGCCCCCCGGGCCTAGATCTCAGTTTCCAAAGGCCACTACCATGCGTGGCCTCCAAAAATCCCAACACAATTCATGGCAATACATCTCTGCAGTCATTTCCAGAACTCAGTCTCTAAGAAGACTCACACCAGAGTTCAAGCCAAGGTGGACCCAGTCATCTCTTCCATCAGCCAAACAAATGACCACAATTAAAACCAAAACACTCCCACATGGCTCTCAACTACTTCCACATAGACACTCATCATAACCTCTGGCTGGAAGTTTCCATGAGGGGTGCAGCTGAAGACAGTATCCAAAATATGCTCCCTACCCTCATTTGTCTAATGTCAGGGTGGCTTGACAACCTATCTGTGAACAAGGAGTGATCAATTAGGCCTGCCATTAATACTGCTCTGCTTCTCCAATTTGAGCCTTATGTCTGTGGGGTTTAGATTCTTTATGTGAATTGGAGTTATGAGAAAATCCAAGCACCTATGGGCTTGCCTCTGCAGGGCTTTGAAAAACTTTTTGAACCAAAGATACCTATTCTCACTTGATGGAAGTCAGGAACCTAACAGAGGAAGGCGAGAGACTTCATCCACAAGACTGCTCTTTTTCCATTTTGGTTTTGGATGCACACATGAGATCTTTCCTTAGATTCATCAGGTGGTGAGAATCTAAGTCACAGCCTCACACAGGGCCAAGAGGCTGATTCAGACACATCCCTTTCCACAGCAATTAAGCAAAGAGCCACAGGTGATGCTCATTATTTTCCATTAGAAAACTGTTTTCTTCAGGTTTCACAAAGGGGTGGACTGAGGCAAAGACCTTCCAGACATTCAGGGCAACGGAACAATAGGTAAACAAAAGGCCCAAATCAGTGTTTCTCCACTGACACTTTACTGGTCACACTGATATCTGAGTTTTCTGAGTTCCTCTCCATTCCCTTCAGCTATCCAGTACAAGGCCATGTTATAGAGTTTGAAGGTGGTACATATCTTTTAAACAAAACCATGAGCCTATTCTTGAGAGTGGCCAGAATTCAGGAAGAAAACAGGAACTTAGGAAGATAGCAGGTGTTGCCCATTCATAAGGAAAGCCGTAGTCCATTCATAAATTTGGCAGGATGAATGCTGAGAAGATTTCTACTAGACAGAACAATTCCATTGATGCATTCTCTTTTCTAATGTCTATAACCACAGACACAGTGGAATACACAAACCCACAACCACACCCACAAAGGCAACTCTTTCCTCCAAGTTGGTCTGTGACTATCCAGAGTGTCCTCTGACTGGTGGGCCATACTATGTTCCCCAAAATTGCTTGTCCTGTCTCAAATCTGCTTTCCTTTGCTAACTCTGTGAAGTAGTCAGGAGTCAGCGGTGAGCCAATACCTGCTTTATCAGGAAAGAATTATCTTCAGAGCTTCCCTGGCATTTGGCCATCCTCACATCTGTAGGTAAGTGCCGCAGCCCGGCTGGCTGGGCAAAATAACCGGGGGGGTGACGAACAACTTGGGTAGACTGATGCAGCAGGAGTGGAAGCCAATTATTGTTGAATAAGAGCGGTATTTATACATTTTACACAGCCTATCTAATTAGCATGAAATAGATACAGCAGTCAAACAATAAGGAATCTCCACACTTAATGGCTCGCTTTTGTTACTTCACAAACCACTCCCTCTGGCATTTTGCCAGGCGCCATCCAGACTTTTTTTACAGACTCTAACATTTCTCTGGCAAAATAACAGGTGCCAATCTGACTTGTTTACAGACCTTAACAGGTAAGAAGAAAGACTGACTCTTTCTTTGGTAAATTCAAACAAGTGAGACCACTGGGACTGGGATTGGTAATGGCTCTGGGTGCCTGGCTTCCTGGATCCCAAGTTCAGAGACTTTCATCATCAAGGAAGTGAGGTGTGGTCACTTCTTTCAGGAACTGAATGAATGAGGTAACTGCCTTGGCAACCACTTTGTCCTAACAGTTGCTTCCAAGGGTCCCATGAGATGGAGGCTGCCCCTACTTCCTGTGACACTTTCATATGTTAGAATGGTATATCAACCATACGCACCTGGGAAGAGCTTTCCACACAGGCCTGGTTTGGTCTACTCTACATTAAGAAGAGTGAGGCTGATTCAGACACATTCCTTCATCCTACCAGGTTCTTTGCCATGGAGATGTCTTTTGCTCTCTCAGGTCCTTCATAGCTGCCTACATCTTCTCCAGAGATCATTTCTGCATGTACCTTTGATGTTCTCAGCAGGTGGAAGATCCCATACATTCCTGTATTGTAAGACCAACACTGTCGCTGCTCCTCAGTAAAGTTAGATTGAGGGAACAGTGTATGATTAGTGTTATTAACATGTTCGATATGGGTTAGGAACCATTCTGCTGGATGAATAATGGTATTGGGAACCTGTGATATTTATAAGAATATAGAGGTGAAATATATGTACGAAAACAGAAATCTAAGTAAGATTTGAAGCCCAGAACTTCATTTGTCCCTTGATTGGGATACTTAGCGTTGAATTACATTCTGCACAGATGTTTCAGATAAATCGATATACAATGGCATAGGACCTTTCACCTTGGATGATTGAATGTAGAAGAGAACATCCAGTCAAAAAGTGATAGTCGGTAGGATTAGGAAGATAGTCGGTAGGTTTAGGAAGAAGAATGAGTGTAGGATTTGGAACAAAAGTTCTTTAGAACTAGGGTATCGCTAAGAGAGTGAATGTAAATATCAGCACATGTGATGAGGAAGTCACAATGATTAACTGGGGAAAATATGTAGGAAAGCAGATATCAATAGAGACATTACAAAATCAGGCAAAGTATAAAGTGAGTGACAGGATTAGACATTTTCAACATGTTTGAGTTTGAATATATAATCTTTGGAAGAAACAAATATGTAGTCACCAATAGGATTTCATTTGAGAGCATTAGGCAAGCTGGACATGGATGTTTTTAGTAATCCATGTTCACTTTCCATTTAGGTTTTGTACAATCATAAGTGTGACCTTTGCTTTTTGTGTCCAGAATATTACTGTGATAAAATGTATATGGAGATCAGGTGACATGGGTATTTCTTCCACCATTTCTGGGAGCTATATTTTGAGGACGTATAAATTAGTATTGGGGGTACAAAGAGGTGTACCTGTGTCTATGAATATAGAGATAATTCGTGAATAGACTGTACTGTGAATAAATAATATAACTGGTTCCACTTTAAATAATGGATTGAATTGATATCTGAAACTAAGTAAGAAATCTTATATCGATATACAACCATTCATTCCAACCAGTTATACATCTAATGGTAATATTAGTGTTATGGTTTATTGTGACGGGTTTGTGCGTTTTGCTTCAAATGTGATAATGGAAATCGAAAATAATGTTTTTGGGAAGAAGTCTCATGAAAAGAGCAGTTATGAAACATGGAGGAATACATGTGTTCTCAAGCAGGAAGTGATTGAAAGTGAAACAAATGCCTATAAATTTGAGAAATTTTGATGAAACATATATGCTATGATGTGCATAAACTGAAGATAGTAATGTACCAGTGTTGAATAAAAATGAACGTCAAAATACACATCATATCTCATAGAGTCTACTTGCATTGATGTTCAACTGGGTCAGTTACTGTAGAAATATTAGGATTTGGGGGGGAATTAATAATACAATTTATTTTAGCACTAGCATGCCACAGAATGTAGAGGAAAGATCAATGGATTTTTAGTTATAGCACTAATAATCTAACATTTAGTGACTATTTTGGATAGTCTAGAAATTACATAAGGCTATGTAACATATTTTTTTTTATTTAACATTCATCAAAGCTTGGAATTTTCGTAATATTTCTTCTTTTTTCTTTTTTAATTTTTTCAGTTGTTGATTGACCTTCATTTTGTTTATTTGTATGTGGTGCTGAGAATAGAACCATGTGCCTCACACATGCTAGAAAAGCATGTTACCTCTGAGCCACAAACCCAGCCCCTCCACTTCTATCTTAACATCATACACTCATGTCCCTCTTCTTTACTCACTTTCTTCCTCATTTTCCCCCTTCTCTCCCTTCCTTTTTGGTTTCCCCTCCATATCTATTTTTCTCTCATGTCATTACAAACAGTAGTATGCTATGAAATTTAAATTTAAGACTGTTTTTTATAGTCATTCTTTTTCTTGAGAAAATTTAAAAATTATAATCACCTGATAGATATATTACAATACATTTATTATACATATGTATCTATATTCATGCATATGCATTACATATATTATATATATATATATATTTAAAAGTACTTTGATTTTCCTGTTAGAAATAATATAGACCAAGTCTTTCTTAATTCTCAATTCTTCCATAATTAACATCTTACAGTGAAAATCAAATAAACATATTTAAGTAAACAGGTATCATTCTTATTTATCAATACTGATAATTTAAAGTTTTATATCACATTAAGCTGTAATGTGGCATATTAACTCTTATGAATTAGAGAAATTTTATTTGAACAACCTATTATTTAAGGACCATATGCACTGACATTTTAAATGGCTTTCTTGTGATTTCAATTTCTATCAATTGTGTATTAATTGCCAAATACTTATTTTAGTACTTTTCATGTTCATAATTGATATAAAGTCAATTGTTTAATTCTTCTTGTAAGTAGTTACTTATTACAGTAGGGACATTATTAATAATACTACATCTTTATAAGAAAAATGGTACAAATTTATTTTCATGCAAAATTAAGAATAATTGTATGCTCTAGATGTTTGATTGTTGATACATATAACAAAGAGCTTTTGATGAGTCTCTTCCCCAGTAAAACATAAAATGCAAAGATATAGTTAGGTTTGTATGTCCAAATAAAGATAAGAAAAAATACACATTATCAGCTAGAAACTATTAAATAAAAGATGAAAAGAACAATCCAACACATTGTACGAACTTGTCAGATGAGGTAGTATTCTGGAAGAATAGCCTAAGACTAGACCTTGTCCATGACAAAATATTCACGAAAAAAATGAAATATGAAAAGTGTAGAAAATGCTATGAATTTTTCATGAAGTTAGGTGAATTATCCTTTAATCTCAATTTATGTGCATTTTCTGGTAAAATAAATTTGTGATATTCACAAAACAAAGTTTCTGTATAGCAAAATGAATACATCTGAACCCATTTTTAGCTGATTTCTTCCCACTAAATTTTAAACCTTTATTTATTTATTTATTTATTTATTTATTTATTTTTATTGGTTGTTCAAAACATTACAAAGCTCAAGATATATCATCTTTCATACATTTGACTCAATTGGGTTATGAACTCCCATTTTTTCCCCAAATACGAATTGTAGAATCACATCGGTTACACATTCACACTTTTACATAATGGCATATTAGTGACTTTTGTATTCTGCTACCTTTCCTATCCCCTACTATCCACCCTCTCCTCCCCTCCCATCTTCCCTCTCTACCTCATCTGCTATTGTTCAATTCTCTCCATTGTTTCCCCCCCACTTCCCCTCACAACATTTTATATGCGATTTTGTGTAACATTGAGAGTTTCCTACAATTTTCATAAGCTTTCCCTTCTCTCTCCCTTTCTCTCCCCCCATTCGTCTTTGTTTAATGTTAATCTTTTCCTCATGCTCTTCCTCCCTGTTCTGTTCTTATTTGCTCTCTTTATAACAGAGAAGACATTTGGCATTTGTTTTTTAAGGATTGGTTAGCTTCGCTTAGCATAATATGCTCTAATGCCATCCATTTCCCTGCAAATTCTATGATTTTGTCATTTTTTGTGCTGTGTAATACTCCCTTGTGTATAGATGCAACATTTTTTTTATCTATTAATCTATTGAAGGGCATCTAAGTTGGTTCCACAGTCTAGCTATTGTGAATTGTGCTGCTATGATCATTGATGTGGCAGTATCCCTATAGTACGCTCTTTTAAGATCCTGAGAGAACATTCCAAGAAGGGTGATAGCTGGGTCAAATGGTGGATCCATTTCCAGCTTTTCCAGGAATATCCATACTTCTTTCAAAATTGGCCTCACCAATTTGCAGTCCCACCAGCAGTGTACAAGTGTATCTTTTTCCCCAAATCCTCGCCAACACTTATTGTTGTTTAAGTTCATAATGGCTGCTGATCTTACTGGAGTCAGATGGTATCTTAGGGTGGTTTTGATTTGCATTTCTCAGACTGCTAGAGATGGTGAACATTTTTTCATGTACTTGTTGATTGATTGTATGTCCTCCTCTGTGAAGTGTCTGTTTAGGTCCTTGGCCCATTTGTTGATTGGGTTATTTGTTATCTTATTGTTTAATATTTTGAGTTCTTTGTATATTTTGGATATTAGGGCTCTATCTGAAGTGTGAGGGGTAAAAATTTGTTCCCAGGATGTAGGCTCTCTATTTACCTCTCTTATTGTTTCTCTTCTTGAGAAAAAACTTTTTAGTTTAAGTAAGTCCCATTTGTTTATTCTTGTTATTAACTCTTGGGCTATTGATGTCTTATTAAAGAATTTGGAGCCCGACCCCACAGTATATAGATCATAGCCAACTTTTTCTTCTATGAGACGCAGTGTCTCTGATTTGATATCTAGCTCCTTGATCTATTTTGAGTTAACTTTTGTGCATGGTGAGAGAACGGGATTCAGTTTCATTTTGTTGCACATGGATTTCTAATTTTCCCTGCACCATTTGTTGAAGATGCTATCCTTCATCCATTGCATGTTTATAGCCACTTTATCAAATATAAGAAAGTTGTAATTTTGTGGATTGGTTTCTCTGTCCTCTATTCTATACCATTGGTCCACCTGCCTGTTTTGGTACCAGTACCACACTGTTTTTGTTACTCTTGCTTTGTAGTAAAGTTTGAACTCTAGTATCGCTATACCTCCCGATTCACACTTCCTGCTTAGAATTCCTTTTGCTATTCTGTGTCTTTTGTTTTTCCATATGAATTTCATGATTGCTTTATCATTTCTACAAGAAATGCCGTTGGGATTTTGATTGGCATTGCTTTAAACCTGTAGAGAACTTTGGGTAATTTCGCCATTTTGATGAATTTAGTTCTGCCTATCCATGAACAGGGTACATTTTTCCATCTTCTAAGATCTTTTTCTATCTCTTTCTTTAGGGTTCTGTGGTTTTCACCTCTTTTGTTAGGTTGATTTCCAAGTATCTTATTTTCTTTGAGGATATTTTGAATGGAGTGGTTTTCCTCATTTCCATTTCAGAAGTTTTGTTGCTGATATACAGGAATGCCTTTGATTTATGCGTGTTGGTTTTATATCCTTCATTTATTAACTCTAGCAGTTTCTTTGTAGACCCTTTTGGGTCTGTTAAATATATTACCATGTCATCCACAAAAAGCGATAATTCAAGTTCTTCTTTTCCTATTTTTATGCCTTTAATTTCTTTTGTCTGTCTAATTGCTCTGGCTAGTATTTCAAGAACTAAATTGAATAGAAGTGGTGATAGAGGGCATCCCTGTCTTGTTCCAGATTTCAGAGGGAATGCCTTCAGTTTTCTCCATTTAGGATGATCCTAGCCTGAGGTTTAGCATATATAGCTTTTACAATGTTGAGGTAAGTTCCTGTTATCCCTAGTTTTTCTAGTGTTTCGAACATAAAGGGATGCTGAACTTTGTTGAATGTTTTACTACATCTATCGAGATGATCATATGGTTCTTGTCCTTAAGTCTATTGATGTGGTGAATAGCATTTATTGATTTCCGTATATTGAACCAGCCTTGCATTCCAGGGATGAATCCTACTTGATCATGGTGGACAACTATTTTGATATGTTTTTGTATTCAATTCACACGGATTTTATTGAGAATTTTTGCATCCAACTTCATTAGAGATATTGGTCTGTAGTTTTCTTTTTTGAAGTGTCTTTGTCTGGTTTTGGGATCAGGGTGATTTTGGACTCCGAGAATGAATTTGGAAGAGCTCCTTATTATTCCATTTCTTGATATAGCTTGAATAGTATTGGTATTAATTCTTCTTCGAAGGTTTTGTTGAACTCCGCTGTATACCCATCAGGTACAGGGCTTTTTTTGATTGGTAGTCTTTTGATGGCTTCTTCCATTTCTTTCTTTGTTTTTGGTCTGTTAAAATTGTGTGTGTCTTCTTGACTGAATATGGGCAGATCGTATGACTTAAGACATTTATCGATATTATAACTATCTTCTATTTTATTGGAATATAGGATTTCAAAATACTTTCTAATTATATTCTGTATTTGTGTACTGTCTGTTGTGATATTGCCTTTTTCATTCCGTATGTTAGTAATTTGAGTTCCCTCTCTTCTTCTCATCCTTAGCATGGCTAAGGGCCTGTAAATCTTATTTATTTTTTCAAAGAATCAACTTTTAGTTTTATCAAATTTTTCAATGTTTTTTTTTTGTTTCAGTTTCGTTGATTTCTGCTCTAATTTTAATTATTTCTTGTCTTCTACTACATTTGCTGTTGTTTTGCTCTTCTTTTTCTAGGTTTTTGATGTGTACTGTGAGTTTATTTATTTGTTGTTTTATTCTTTTTTTGAGGAAAGAACTCCAAGAAATGAATTTCCCTCTTAAAACTGCCTTCTTTGTGTCCCATAGATTCCAGTATGTTGTGTCTGTATTGTCATTTGATTCTAAGAATTTTTTTATCTCCTCCTTTATGTCTTCTGTAACCCATTGATCATTCAGTAGAATATTGTTCATTTTACATGTGATGTAGGATTTTTCCTTCCTTCTATTCTCATTGATTTCCAGTTTCATTCCATTATGATCAGATATGGTGCATGGTATTATCTCCACGCCTTTATATTTACTAAGAGTTGCCCAATGGCATAATATATGGTCTAACTTGGAGTAGGATCCATGTGCTGCTGAGAATAAAGTGTATCCACTTGATGATGGTTGATATATTCTATATATGTCGGTTAAGTCAAGGTTATTGATTGTGCTGTTGAATTCTATAGTTTCTTTATTCAGTTTTTTATAGAGGATCTGTCTAATGGCGAGAGCGGTGTGTTGAAGTCACCCATAATTATTGTGTTGTAGTCTATTTGACTCTTGAACTTGAGGCGAGTTTGTTTTATGAGCGTTGCAGCTCAATTGTTTGGTGCATACCAATTGATAATTGTTATGTCTTGTTGGTGGATGGTTCCTTTTAACAATATATAGTGTCCTACTTTATCCCTTTTGATTAACGTAGGTTTGAAGTTGATTTTATATGATATGAGTATGGCCACTCCTGCTTGCTTCCGAGGGCCATGTGAGTGGTATGATTTTTCCCAACCTTTCACTTTCAGCCTGTGTATGTCTTTACCTATCAAAAGAGTCTCCTGAAGGCAGCATATTGTTGGATTTATTTTTTTGATCCAGGTTACTAGCCTATGTCTCTTGATTGGTGAGTTTAGATTTTTAACATTTAAGGTTACAATTGAAATATGATTTATACTTCCAGTCATGTTTATTTATTTATTTATTTTAATTTGGGTAGTTTTTACTTTTTGGTTATTTTCTTATCCCTTTACTGAGATACCTCCCACTGTTAGTTTTGGGCACTATTTTTCAATTCCTCTTCTTGTAGTATTTTGCTCAAAATGCTTTGCAGTGCTGGTGTTCTGTCTGCGAATTCTTTTAGCTTTTGTTTATCAAGAAATACTTAATTTCATTGTCAAATCTGAAGCTTAATTTTGTTGGATACAGTATTCTTGGTTGGAATCCATTATTTTTCAGTGTTTGAAATACATTGTTCAAAGATCTTCTCGCTTTCAAAGTCTGTGATGAAAAATCAATTGTTAACCTAATTGGTTTACCCCTGAATGTTATCTGCCTACTTTCTCTCGTACCTTTTAATATTCTCTCCTTGTTCTGTATGTTGGCTATCTTCATAATTATATGTCTTGGAGTTTGTCTATTATGGTTTTGAATGTTTGAGGTCCTGTAGGCTTCCAGGATATGGCAATCCATTCCATCTTTCATCTCTGGGATGTTTTCTAGAATTATTTCATTTAATATGTTGTCCATTCATTTGGTTTGAATCTCTATGCCTTCTTCTATCCCGATGACTCCCAATTTTGGTTTTTTTATGACATCCCATATCTCTTGAATAGTTGCTCATGGGATTTAAGCATGTTTTCTGTGTTGACTATATTCTTTTCAAGTTGACAAACTTTGTCTTCATTATCTGATGTTCTGACTTCTACTTGATCTAGTCTATTTGAAATATTCTTGTTTGAGTTTTTAATTTGGTTTATAGTTTCCTGCATTTCTAGAATTACTGTATGATTTTTTAAAAGATCTCTATCTCCTGGTAAACCTTGTTCTTTGCCATTTGAATTTGGTTGTTTAATTCATTTTCAAAATATACTTTTATTTCTTGGACTTGCTGCCTCATGTCTTCTCTATTATTCCTTTCCATCTGAGTTAGGTATGACTTAAGTTTTTTCCCTATCCCTGTTTCTGATGCTTCTAGGTTCTCCTGTAGTATTAAGTTGTCCTTCATTGTTTCTACACCTTTTTTTCCCCTTGTTTTTTCATGATGTTCACGTTATTTTCTGGCTCTATTTGATTGCTGTGTTTCTGCTCTCTTCTATAGATTTGTTATGGGTTTATATATCTCTGTTTTCTCTCCTTTGTGTTGCTACACTATGCCTGCTTAAGTGGATTTCGCTGTTAAGGAATTCTGACAGCCGAGCTCCAGTGATGTCACCTCTCTGCTGTGGTGGGCCCCAGGCTCCTTGCCGGAGTGTCCGAATTGGGGGGGTGGACTGGATTGTCTCTTGTTGGTTTCAGCTCCCGGTCGCTGGCATGCCGGCAGTCTCCAGCCACCCAGTAGCGCGGGCAGCGGATGGGCTGTCGCCGGCGGGTGGGTGATCTCTAGCCACACAGTTGCGCGTTTGGTCGTCGGCAGGCGAGCGTTCTCCAGCCGTCAAGACATGCCGTCAGCAGGTGGGCTGGCGCCGGCAGGAAGGTGGTCTCCAGTTGCCCAGTCACACTGGCAGCGGTCTGGCGTTCTCCAGCCACCCAGTCAGGAGGGCCTGGCCTCTAGTCCCCTGGTTTATCCTGCTAGTCCTGATTTCTCCTGCTAGACCAGATTTCTCCTGAGTGATGCTTCTCGGCAGCTCAAACTGTTCTCCGGGTCTGCCGTTTGTTGGGTGGGGAGGGTGTCTATTGTGAACCCTGGAACTCTGTTGTTTTAATATTTTCCGCTTGCCCCTCGCCCCGCACTGGCTAGACAAGTTTCAGTTTTGCCGCTGATGGGAAGGGGAGATGAAGGTCAGGTGCCTCTAGTTTTCCCCCAGTCTTTATGCAGACTTGCTCTGATTATCCCTCCCCCAAAACCTAGGAGAGATTTTATGCGAATTTTCCTCTGTATGTGAGATGAGCTGAGAAACACACACCTGTTTTATTGTTGCAATCTGTCTGGGAGTGGTGGTGGTTACTTCAGCTCTCCAAGATGGTGGCTGCTGGTTTCCTTTGTGGAATTTCCAATTTGGGGGATAGAAATGTACTGCTAACTTTCCCGTCTGAAATCCCAAATTCAGCTGGGGGCTCAGTGGATGCTCAGCCAGCAGGATTCCACAGAATCTGCAGCAACGTTTCTACCTGCTTGCTGGTCGCTTCTCGGTGGTGCCTCACCATTTGTAGACACGGGGCAGGTCACGCAGATAAATCAGAATGGATCTCCGGTTGCACAAGTGGCTTGTGTTTGAGACTCAATTACCGGACCTCGGTGGTGGAAATCATTCTTCTAGATTTCGGTAAACACCCATTTTCCTGTAAGATCCTAACAAGATAGTTTTTCATCGTTCTAACTCGTTATTCACCTGCGCAGTGGCAGGGTACACTGGGTGTGATACACTGTCTTCACAGTCATCTTGCAATGCCGAAATATTAGGATATGGATGCACCATTTACTGAAAACTGTTTCAGTACTAGGAAAAAATATGTATTTCAGGTGGATGAATATTTCTGAGAATAATTTTTTAAAAAGTGGATTATAAATCCACATACATGAATATGAATGAATTTAGGGAGTGCATAATAAGACACAAATATTTCATATTTTGAAAAATCCGGAGAGTATATATATATATATATATATATATATATATATATATATATACATATACACACACACACACACAGACATTAAAAACTAGCAATATATATGTCAATTGAAATTCATCATGAAATACATATCATCCACAGACCCAAAAATATTCATATACTTAACATGGATTTATGTATAATGTTGTTCAACTAGGAGGCTTACCCATAGGTTGAATTTTCAGTTCCAACAGCATTTAGGAGGAGTGATCTCTTCTCAAAATTTGTATTTGCCAAGTCAGTCACCTCACAAAAATGTACGTGTGATACCAGGTACGATTCTATATGTGCATATAAAATTACATGTGCTGAATAGGCTAAAGAGAAAGGGAGACAGGAATTTACATATTTGTTAACTTTCAAAACACACGGAGAACTATTTCAACAAAAAATTGACTAGATTTATAACTTCTAACCTATATAATGCAAAAGGCAATTCCAACTATACACCATGCCTCCTCTGAACTGCTTGTATTTCTATTCTGTTTGAGTTTTTATTCTCTATCATATTACGATTAGTAGTCAGAGTCTAGTAGGGTAGGGGTTAGAGTCAGGGATTCAGTATTTCGAATGGAAAATTGGAAAATGAATCCAATGTGTATGCAAATATGTGCTACACAAAATCTTCCCACTCCTCCAGAACAATGGCTTGACATTATCTTCGCCCCAAGTAAGACATAATTAGAGGAGAAGAGTTAGAAAATCAGTGAATACTTATCTGGAATGGAATATGCTAAGGAGTTCACTACCTTGGAGGTGGTAGAGGAGTTTCCAAAAGTAAGGGACAGGGTGAACACTCCACAAACATGGAGCTCTGCTGGCCTAAAGACTTCTTGAGAAATTGCCTCTGAGTTTGGGCACTTGAAACATATGTTGTTATCAGGAGCTTTAGCTTCCTTTGTAGTGAGATCATCAAAGCTGGGTCTGCACCTATGTGACCTGTAAAACATAGTTTCTTATTTTCCAATGAACATGAGGCAGCAGTCCTGAATTTGATCTTTGTAGGTAAACTGTGGCCACTGGGTTCTAAGTGTCTCCCTGTGTGGACTGTGAAGCCATTTGTTCATCCTCCAATTTTCATGGTGTTTCTTGCTGCTACAATGGGAGTTTGGTATTTGCTTCATGAAATACACGGAGTTCAACTGGGACACAGTGCAGGAGGGAGTTCTGTCACGTGTGGTATTTCAATTTCTGCAGGAGAATGCACCAACCATGCTTCTATATCACATAGCTTGCCCCATTGACCATAGCAAATCGATTCTGAACATTGCCCTGAAACCTCTCCAAATAACAAGATGCCTTTACTTAGAAGGGACTGCTGGCTGCATCATGTCAGTCACAAGCCATTTGGAAGCCAATGGCAGATCCACATGGCCCCACCACAGATGTTTTATCACACACCTGCCTACCACTGCTCTAGGCCCACTAATCATCAGGCTCCAACTTATTGGCATCTCTGTTTTACACAATTTTCATTAAAACCAGTCAATCAAGGCAGTGTCTGTTATACTCATGATCAGCAACAGGAAATCCAAAGGTTCTCCTGTGCCAGCTGGTCATGGAAATTTCAAAAATTTCATGGTATTTTTCTAGACATATTTCAACAATGAAGGTGGAGGCACTGTGAGTTTCAGTTCATTCCAGAACCATTAATGTTGACGAAGCTCATTTCAATGAAAGCTCTGGAGAAATCTCACAGGCAATGCTTCCCAAAGAATGGCCAAAAGGTCAAATGAAGCCAGGCCCATTGAGTTCTACAATGTGAGGTCCATGTGACTTTTGACTCTCAACTACGGCTGCCAAGTCTTTCAGAAGAAAATTATGTGATATCTTGGCTGTGATTCCCAGTGCTCTGTTGAAAGCCACCCTGGGCCTTGATCTCAGTTTCCAAGGGCGACTCTCATGCATGGCCTCCTAAAATCCCAACACAATTAATGGCAATACTTTTCTGAGGTCAGTTCCAGAACTCAGTCTCTAAGGGGAAAAACACCAGAGTTCATGTCAAGGTGGACCCAGTCATCTCTTCCAATCACCACACTAACAACCACAATTAAAACCAAAACAATCCCACATGGCCCTCATGTTCCTTTATATAGACACTCATCATAACCTATCGCTGGAAGTTTCCACGAGGGGCGAAGCCTAAGACAATCTCCTAAATAATCTCTCTTGCCCCTAATTTGCCTAAATTCAGGGTGGCCTGGACACCATTCCTGTGAACCAGGAGTGTTCAAATAGGCCTGCTGTTAATACTTCTCTGCTTCTCCAATTTGAGGCGTATTGACTGTGCAGTTTGGATTCTTTATGTGAATTGTAGTCACGGGAAAACTCAAGCAATTTAGGGCTTTGAAGAAATGATTTGGCCCAAAGGATCCCTATTCTAACTTGATGGAGGTCAGGAACCTCACAGACAATGGGGAGAGACTTCATCCACAATAACTGCACTTTTGGCCATTTTTGTTTTGGATTCACACATGTGATGTTTCTTTAGATTCTTCAGGGGTTGAGAATCTAAGCCACGGCCTCACACAGGGCCAAGAGGCTGATTCAGACACTTCCATTTTCAAAGGAATTAAGCAAAGATCCACAGGTGATGTCCATTCATTTCCATTTGAACCTGTTTTCTTCAGGCTTCACAAACGGATGTCTTGAGGCAAAGACCTTCCTGACATTCAGGGCAACAGAACAATAGGTAAGCAAAAGGCCCAAAGCAGGGTTTCTCCACTGAGACTATCATGGTCACACTTATATCTGAGTTTTCTGAGATGCTCGACATTCCCTTTAGCTATCCAGTACATGGCCATGTCACAGGGCTTGGAACTGCTACATATCTTGGACACAAAACCATGAGCCTATTCTGGAGAGTAGCCAGAATTCATGAAGAATGCAGGAATTTTGGAAGATACCACATGTTGCCCATCGATCAGGCAAGCTGAAATCCATTCATAAATTCAGCAGGATGAATGCTGGGAAGCTTTCTGCTAGACAGGAGACATCAATTGATGCATTCAGTTTTCTAATATCTAAAACCATGCACATAGTGGGATACACAGACATAGAAACACTTGCTTGCCAAACGACTTACTATAAACAGTTCACTCCAAACCAAACAAACCGCCTTTCCTACCTATTCTCAGAACATGAGACAAAACCACAAACCCACACCGACAACCACAGAGGCACCACCTTCTACAAAGTATGTCTGTGACTATCCAGAGTGTCTTCTGACTGGTGGGCCAACACCAACTCTGTGAACTTGTCAGGAGCTAGTGGTGAGCCACTATCTGCTTTCTCAGGAAAGGCCCCTCTTCTGAGTTTTCCTGGCAATTGGCCATCCTCATATCTGTAGGTACCTTGAAAGACTGACTCTGTCCTTGGTAAATCCAAACAAGTGAGCCCACTGGGACTGGGACTGGGGCAGGCTCTTGGTACCTTGCTTCCGGGATCCCAAGTACCGAGAGTTCCATGACCAAGGAAATGAGGTGAGGTCACTTCCTTCAGGAACTGAATGAGGTCACTGCTTTGGCAACCACTTTGTCCTAACAGTTGCTTCCAAGGGTCCCATGAGATCGAGGCTTCTCCTACTTCCTGTGACACTTTCACAAGTTAGAATGGTATATGAACCATAGGCACCCAGGAACAGGTCTCCAAACAGGACTGTTTGTGTCCATCTTCTCTACATTATGAACAGAGAGGCTGATTCAGACACAACCCTTCATCCTGACCAGGTTGTTTGCAATGGAAGATGATGTTTGCTCTCTCAGGTCCTTCATGGCTGCCTACATCTTCTCCAGGGATCACTTCTTCATGGACCTTTGAGTTTTACAACAGGTGGAAGATTCTCTACATTCCTGTATTGTAAGACCAACTTGGTCCCTGCTCTTCTGTAAAGTTAGATTGAGGGAACAATGTATGGTTAGGGTTAATAACAGGTTTGATTTGGGTTAGGAATTATTCTAATTGATGAATAATGGTATTGGGAACCTGGGATATTTATAAGAATATATAGGTGAAATACAAGTATGAAAACAAAAATCTAGGTAAGATTTGAAGCCCAGAAGGGCATTGCGCTATTGATTGGGATACTTAGCTTTGATATACGTTCTGCACAGGTGTTTCAGATAAATCGATAATCAATGGCATAGGACCTTGTACCTTGGATGATTGAATGTAGAAGTGAACATCCACTAGAACAGGGATAGTCGGTAGGATTAGGAAGATATTCGATAAGTTTCAGAAGAAGACTGAGTACAGAATTTGGACCAAAAGTTCTTTAGCAATAGTGTATCGGGTAGAGAGTGAATGTAAATGTCAGCACACGTGAAGGGTCAGTCACAATGGTGAACTGGGGAAAATATTTAGGTAAGCAGACATCAATAGAGACATTAGGAAATCAGGCAAAGTATAAATTGAGTGATAGGATTAGACATTTGCAACAGGGTTGAGGTTCAAAATATAGTCTTAAGAAGAAACAAATATGTAGTCACCAATAGGATTGACATTTGAGAGCATTAGGCACACTGGACATGAATGTTTTCAGTAATCTATGCTCACTTTTCATTTAGGCTTTGATACAATCATAAGTGTGACCTCTTCTTTTTGTGTCCAGAATATTACTGTGATAAAATGTATATGTAGATTAGGTGACATGAGTATTTCTTCCACCATTTCTGGGAGCAACATTTTGAAGATGAAAAAATTAGTATTGAGGTTACAAATAGATTTACTCTGTGTCTATGAACATAGAGATAATTTATTAATAGACGATACTGTGATTAAATATTATAACTTGTTCCAACTTTAAATATTCGATTGAATTGATATCTGAAAATAAACAGAAAATCGTATATTTATATGCAATCATTCATTCCAACCAGAAATACATCTAATGGTAATATTAGGGTTATGGTTTATCATGAAGAGTGTGTCAGTTTTTCTTCAAAATGATTATGGAAATCGAAAAAAAAAGCGTTTGGAAAGAAGTCTCATGAAAAAACAATCAAGTAACCTGGAGGAATACATGTGTTCTGAATCAGGAAATGATTGAAAGTGAATCAAAATCCTATAAATTATTGAAGTTGTTGATGAAATATATATCCTATGATGTGTATAAACTGAACAAATAGTAATGTACCAGTGTTGAATAAAATGAACTTCAACATAGACATCATATCCAAGAGGAATCTAGTTGCATTGATGTTAAACTGGGTCAGTTACTGTAGAAATATTAGGATTGTATGCCCCACTCACTGAAGTTAGTTTTAAGTACTATAAAACAAATATGTAATTCAGGTGGATGAATATTTCTGAGAATAATATTGTGAAAAGTTGATTATAAATCCACATACATGAACATGAATGAATTTAGGTAGTATATGTAAGACACATATTTTCATATTTTGAAATATTTGGAGAGTGTATATATATATATATATATATATATATATATATATATATATATATATATATATATACACCCCACACACACACACACACAACACACACACCCAGACAATAAAATGTAGCAATATATATGCCAATCGAAATTCATCATGAAGTATATATCATCCACAGATGCAAAAATATTTAATTTACTGAACATGGATTTATGTATAATGTTGTTCTACTAGGAGGCTCACCCATAGGTTGAATTTTCTGTTCCAACAGCGTTTAGGAGGAGTGATCTCTTCTCACAATTTGTATCTTCCAAGTCAGCCACCTCACAAGAATGTACATCTGATACCAGGTAGGATTCTATATGTGCATATAAAAATACATGTGCTGAATCGGCTACAGAGAAAGGGAGACAGGAATTCACATATTTGTTAACTTTAAAAACACATGGAGAACTATTTCAATTAAAAATTAACTAGATTTATAACACCTACCCTATATCATGCAAAAGGCAAGTGCAACTATACACCATGCCTCCTCTGAACTGCTTGTATTTCTATTCTGTTTGGGTTATTTTTCTCCATCATATTAGGATTTGTCATCAGAGTCTAGGAGGGTATGGGTTAGTGTCAGATGGCCCGGCTGGCAGGACACATCAACTTGGGTGTCGATCCTAGTTGGGGAGGAATGAAGGGACAAGAGACACGATAGATGACAGCAAGACAGGAGTTCTGATCATGCTGCAAACTTTTATTATTCTCAGAGGGTATTTATATGCTGCGGATGGGAAAGCTCTCTTATCGGCAGTTGCTGGATGTCTTCACAGGGTGAGATAACCTCAGGATGTTTCAGGTAGACAGATGGTAGCCGGATGTCAAAAGGAGATAGATGGCTGTGGGATGTCTCCCAGGCAGGTTGTGTCCCAGGGGGATGTTTCTTGTGTCAGTCTATTTTTTGAAGGAGAACTTCCTTCTAGCCCCTGACATCTCCCCTTTTGTTATATAAAATATTCGACCATACCTTACAGGCCATGGATTTAGGGGGTGATAGTGGCTCTGTTTCTCTAGGATGCCTTAGAATATCTCCTGATTTGAGCGAGCATCTTTCCTAGGAGATTTCGTGTTGGCTTTGGCATGTTTTTGGAGGAGACGTTTTTGAGGGGATAGCATGCCAACCGCCATGCACCAGAGCGTGTCATTCAGAGGTCTTGTGTTTGGGGATCCGTGGATCCATCCTCCTGCAGTCCTTCCTGGACCCTCCGTTATTATGGCCTAACGTGCTCATTCCAAGGGTGTGTCCTCCCCCAAGCGGAGGGGCCCATGGAGAACGAACCCTTATTGCAAGGGTAGAAGATGGTTGCTCAGAGCTGTTACTTATAGTTTTCTGTAAGAAAGAGAGATCTGTGGGGATGTAAACTTAATAAGCCTGTGAGAAGGGTTGAACATTCTTTTAAATGTTGTCTGTGCTGTCTTCCATCTCCAGACCATGATAGTGGACCTGTATGGGCTTAGAAACCAAAATATTAATCTGTTCTTTAATAAATTGTACCAGCCTCTTTATAATGCAGGGGCCTATGGACACCATTAAAAGTAAACCCAACAAAGGGACTAATAGGGGAAGAAGGTAGGGTAGAAATCCATTATGCCCAATCCAGAGGGGATTTTCAAATAGTTCCCTTTGTCTCTTTTCTGGATCTTCTTGAAGCTGCTTAATTTTAATGCGTACTATGCCTGATTTATTGGCATAAAAGCAGCATCGTTCCCCTAAGGCTAAGCAAATACCTCCCTGGTTAGCTGTCAGCAAATCTAAGCCCCGTCTGTTTTGAAGGAACACTTCTGCCAGGGAATTTATTTGGTCCTGCAAATCTTTAAAGGTTCTTGATAAAGTTTGTACATAATTTATAAGTTGTTGAGACAGGCGATGGTAAGAGTGAATAGCCGTGCCTAAGCCACTGTACCTGTGCCCACAGCAGCTGTTATTCCAAGGCTGGCAATGAGTGGTAAAGCCTGTATTGCCCACCTATGTCTTTTGACTAAAGTGTCTAGGCTAGAAATTGGTAGAGGTTCATCTCCTGGGACAATAGTTATATCAGGGAGTAATAAAGCAAGAACAAAACCAATGGTCCAATTCGCTGGAAGCGTGGGAAGGCCGAGTTTCCTCCACACATAAAAACTGTGCCATTGGAGGGACAAAGAGATGGGGTGGGTGAGGAATAATTTTATACTGTTGAGCAATTTCCAAAGGAAGTAAGTCGAACATCAATATCATAGGTATTATTCTGCATCGCGCCTAAAAGAAATAATGTAAAAGTGCCTATAGGCTGTACTTTAAAGGGAAATCCGGGTTGGCATGTATTATCATTGTCCATGATAGAATTAATAGGAACTGCCATAGGCATGATTGCCCCTGCTGTCATGCAGAGCCAGCAATCACCAGCAAGGGTGGGGTTCGAATTATTAAGCTAGGAGAATGTAGTTTGCAAAATATCTAATGTATTGGTATCTAAACCTGGGAACTGGGATTTAGGCTACATTAAGGGATGATATGTGAGCTCAGGGATTTGGGGTTTCAAAAGTTTGATTATCTGAGGATGCTTGACAGAATAAGTGGGTCCTCCACCATCAGAGACCCCTGTAGGGGCCTTAATGGGCCAGTAGGAACCTTTTCCGACAGTGCCTTGGCACCCAGCTGACTGTAGCTTGGTGTATTTGCCATCTCCTCCATGGTCAAAGAGAATGGGGGTATAATGAATAGTGGTCCCCCTGCTGCATGAGTTTTAGTTAGGGAGGCTTCAAAAAATTGTTCTCCCTGTTTATTAACACAAAGTGAAGCTGACACATTACAAGAGACATGCATCGCCTGGGTATGCGTACAAGTTGCAGAACAATTTTGGAGAGCTTTACTTGTACTAGGGGGAATAATCTTTGGCTTGTTAACACATACCCATTTAGGCTGATGAACTCCTCCGAGATTATGGTCAACCTTGGCACGGAGGTAAGTCACCTTAGTCATGCAGTCAGCAGTCTGGGTCCAACTAGTGGGAGCCTCAGTCCAAAATCCTCCTTTGCATTCACGGGGGGGGGGGGGCAAAAAGGTACTCCATGATGTTGGAAATTGGAGGTCCAAGGCCTCCGTGTTCAAACCTGTTCAGCAGAAGTGCCTTAAGCAGGATCCTCGCACAGATTGTTGGCTGTATCTGAAATGGAGGAAAATTTGTCCTCAGGGGGAGGGCCTCCGTCCCTGGGTTGAGGTAAGTAATTTACCTGTTTAACCAGGCATCTGGTAACCATCTTGGGGATGCTTGCTCTTGGTCCAAAACACAAGCTGAGCCTCATCCCCTGATGAGGATAGGATCTGGGCGTTTTCATTTATTTGTAATGGGATTGCACCACATAACAGGCGAGCGAACAGAATTGGACGAAGGATGCCAGTGTCTGTCTGTGGCCAAATGGCCTTCACTGTCTAAGGTAAGAAAAATAAGGGCAAATAATGCATGGTTAAGGCGATCCCTGGGAGTGGTAAATACAAGGGCGGAAGCCTTAAGACGGGATAGCCAAGTCTTTAAGCTAAGCTGGGCAAGTTCCACATGCCTTGGCCCTGAGAGTTGTATGGAATTTCAGTAGTATGACAAAATTGCAAGGTAGCACAAAACTGTTTAAACTTGGCACTGGTATATGCAGGACATTTATCTGTTTTAATATGTATTGGTTTACCCATTACGAAAAAGGCTGAAACAAGATGAGAAAGGACATCTTTGGTAGCCTCTCCAGAATGTGGTGATGCAAAACTAAAGCCGCTGAAGGTATCTATAGAAACGTATATATATTTGGTATTTCAAAATTCAGGAAAATGAATAACATCCATTTGCTAAACCTGATTGGGCTGTAATCCTCGGGGGTTAACTCCCAAGTGTTGAATGGGGAGGGAGACAGTGCAACCAGGGCATGCTTTTACTATTTCTCATGCATGTTGCCTGGTAATTTTCCAAAGTAATCGATGGCTCTGGGAATTTAGATGGTGAAGATTTTGTAACTCCATGGCCTTTTGAATGGAGCCAACAAAAATTGGAAAGATGGAACGTGTTGCTGCATCAGCTTGGGCATTACCTTGTGTTAGAGGGCTCAGAAGGTCAGAGTGTGTCATGATGTGTCCTAAGGAAAATGCATGTTTTCTGGCCTGAATTAGCTGCTGAAGCTGGTGAAACAGAAAGGGGGAATTGGAAGAAGCCATAATGGTGGGTGAAATCTCCAGCAGGGGCACAGAAAGAGCAACGTAGGCACTGTCTGTATAAATATTAACAAGATTATCAAAAAAACTTTATGAAAACTTGTGTTATGGTGAACAATTCCACAAACTGAGCTGACTGATAGACAGTATCAAAGGTGGTAGGCTTGTTATTGACAACAAAGACTGCACGGCCATTACTGGAACCATCTGTAAAGACAGTAAGTTCTTGAGGAATGGGAGCCTTTTGAGTAATTTTGGGAAAAATAAATGAATGTAACTGGACAAAATTTAAAACGGGGTCATTGGGGATGTGGTTATGAATTGTTCCCAAAAAGCCTGATAGGGCAATACCCCATTGATCCATGTCTCTAGTAAAAATTGTAGTAAGGGTTTGGTCCTTAGTATATGGAATTAAAATATTATCAGGGTCTTTGCCAAAATGTTGTCGAGAAAGCAAACGACCTTTAAAAATAAGAGAAGCTACCTGAGCAAGATAAACAGTAATAACCTTGGAGGATGTGGTGGATACAAGGACCAAAAGCAAGGGGCAGCCTTTATTTTTAAAATGTGGATCTCGCTGCCAAAATATTCCTGTGGGTGTATGAGGAGTGTGGAAAATAACCAGAACCAGAGGAAGGTTATAAGAAATTTGTGTAACAAACTTTTGGGCAATGGCTTCTGTGGCTTGGTTTAATGCATGTCATGCCTCGGGAGTAAGCTTTTGAGGGGAGGAGGGGTGGGAATCACATATCAAAATATCATTAAGGGGCAAAAGTACACAAGTGGGTAATTTTAAATATGTTCCTAGCAATTGAATATCCCCCAGTAATATTTGAAAATCATTAAGTGTGTGAAAATGGTAAACACATAGTTGTATTTTAGGAATTTGGATCTGATTATCTTGAAGTTTAAGGCCCAAATAGGTATAAGGGTCCTGTGTTTGAAACTTATCTGGAGCTATCTGTAGTCCCAAGGTAGTGAGGTTATGTAAAAGTCCAAGTAACAATTATTAAGGTCATGGGTATTAGGTGCAGCAATTAACAAATCATCCATATAATGTAAAATATAATTTTGTGCTCATCGCTCTCTCACAGGGTCTACTGCTTGAGCAACGTGTTTCTGGCAAAGACTAGAGCTGTTGGCCATACCTTGGGGAAGAACCTTCCATTGAAATCTCTGCATAGGGCCCTGAAAATTAATGTGAGGGAGACTAAAGGCAAAATACGGTCTATCCTCAGGATGTAAAGGAATGGTAAAAAAGCAATCTTTTAAGTCAATAACCATTTTACAATAGTTTTTTGGAATCGCCACTGGTGTGGGAATGCCTGGCTGTAGTGCTCCCATCGGGCGCATAACTTTATTAATGGCACACAAATATTGTAAAAGGCACCACTTGCCTGATTTTTTCTTGATAATAAAAATAGGAGTAATCCATGATGAGGTTGAGGGCTTTACATGGCCGGCTGCAAGCTGTTCCTGCACTAACGTGGAGGCGGCCTCCAATTTTTCTTGGGTAAGGGGCCACTGATCCACCAACACAGGAGTCTGAGTCTCCCAAATAATTTTATCTGCATGGGGTACAGGAGGGTCAGGGACTGACACTAAAAATCTGAATACACAAGTCCACATGTATTTGTTTTTGTATGGGTTGTATAGGCTCCACCAGTCCTTGTTTCAGTATCCCCAGGCCTGTACCAGGAACAAAATTCATAGGAAGCATTTGATGAGTCACCATGGAATTGGGACTGGCGAGAATAACTTCCAATAACTCAAAATATCTCCTCCCTATATGTTAACAGGGAGGTCAGAATCAACGAAAAGAGTGACAGTTGACTTATTACCATCTTTATCAGTGCAGCTAATAGACCTAGAGCTGACCAGAGGATTTTTTTATTTTCCTATCCCTTTAAGGTCAGTCAAGGATGGAGTGAGGGGCTAACCTGATGGCTTGTATTTTTGAGAAATGATTGTGGCATCAGCTCCAATATCTAGAACTCCTTGGAATTCCTTTCCTTCAGTAAGTAAGGTAAGGGTGGGTCTATTGTGAGAAATGGGCTGAACCCAATACACATCAGAGAAGCCCAAGAAGGCAGTCCCCCGAGGTAGGTTTGGGTTTTGGAAATGCCTCCTGAATCCAAGGGAAGGAGAATTAATTGTGCAAGTCTTGTTCCTGCTGGGATGGCGGCAACTCCATTAATAGCAGTGGCCAGTATTTTTATTTCTCCATTGAAATCATTATCATTAATGCCAACGAAGACCTGAACACCTTGTATGGTAGTGGAGGCTCTTCCAAGATTAAGGGCACATGTATGAGATGGAGGGGGACCCATAATTTCATTGGGTATTATCTGGGGCCCTTGCATTGGGTCTAATATTGTATTTGTGGCAGCACAGAGGTCCAATTTTGTGCTGCCTGGGGTGGCTAGTTGGAGGGAGGCAATTGTGGAGTAGGATTTTGTCGTAGGTTGGGAGTTTAGGAGGGAACAAACTTTATTGCTCCTTCGTGGGGGATGTTGTGGCCGGGAGCTGGCCCCGCAGGGAGTTTCCCGAGAAGTAGGAAGAAATAGGCTGTCTGAGGGCATTTGTCTTAGATCTACACTCACTGGCCCAGTGATGACCTTTACCACTTCTATGGAAAAGGGTAGCTGGGGGCGGTTAAGCCCCTGTTTGAGGAGACGCTATTCCTAGCCTTTGTTTGCCTGTGGGACACTCACATGCAAAATGGCCAGGTTGTTTACAAGTAAAGCAAGTATGTGAGCCAGGATTGTGAAAGGCCTTGGTAAAGGCGGTCCCTAAAGCCAGACCCATGGCATGGGCTGCACCCACGTCTGCACAGAGTCTAATAACTTCAGAAAGTTTCCCTTTATCCTTATGTGGTTGAAGAACATTCTGACATGCTGGGTTGGCATTTTCAAAGGCAAGATGTTTTACATAGGTGCTTTCACCTTCGCTTGGTAAATCCTATAGGCTGTGGCAGGGTCCTGAGAGGTCGCGGGTGTTCTGAATGGTAGAGAGCTGCTTCCTTCTCCAAGATAGCGTCCTCCCCAGGGGTCAATGTGTCTCTGGGATTTAAAACTGGATAAAGGTGGTTTTTAATCATTGGAGCCTTATTAATTAGGGTCGTATTTTGAGGGGGACCAGGAAGGTTCTCAGGGTCCTGGGAAGACTGAGAAGGTTCTATGTCTATACTAATGATGGGCATGCAGAGGGGGGACGAGAGGTCTTTTGCATAATCTCTTCCCCAATCCTGACAAGTTGTAAGGTACCATTGTCAAAGCAAAAACTTTTAAGAATTTCATTAATTAAGTTCCAGTAAGAAAAGGTGGGAACTGGCATTTTTTCTGGGCCAAATGATTCATAATAATCTTTTAAACAGTCTCCTACTCTAAGCCATTTTTGCCATCAATGGTCCCTTCAAGAGAAAACCATGGACACAATTCTCCTATGTATGAAAAGAAAAATTTTAAGTCCTTTTTCTTAACATGTGCCCCTCATGTCTTGAAGGACCCCTTGAGGCCTGAAATAAACAAATCATGTGACGATACTGCTTGTCACATGGTGCGTCACTCACCGTGCATCATCCCCACCTTCCTCCTGGATATGTCTCCGGGTGGTGTCTGCTGAGGCGATCATGAGCTCCTCTTGACCAAGTCTTCCAGGAGGAAGGGGTTCCCCCTCAGTCAAAGGCTTGAGCCCCAGTCGGTGGGCGCCAGATGTCCCGGCCGGCAGGACACATCAACGTGGTCAGCGAACCTAGATGGGGAGGAATGAAGGGACAAGAGGCATGAGAGATGAGAGCAACACAGGAGTTCTGATCAAGCTGCAAAATTTTATTGTTCACACACGGGTATTAATATGCTGGATATGGGAAAGCTCTCTTATCAGCAGTTCCTGGATGTCTTCACAAGGTGAGATAACTTCAGGATGTTTCTAGAAGAAAGATGGCCACAGGATGTCTCAGGGACATATATGGCTACAGGATGTCTTCCAGACAGGATGTCTCCTGGGGGCTGTTTCTTGTAAGTGTCAGGCTGTTCTTTGAAGAAGAATTCCTTCTACCCCTGACAGTCAGGGATTCAGTATTTCGAATGGAAAATTGGAAAATGAATCCAATGTGTAGGCAAATATGTGCTACCCAAAAATCTTCCCACTCTCATTCAGAACAATGCCTTGACATTTTCTTCACTCCAAGTAAGACATAATTAGAGGAGAAGAGTTAGAAATCTGTGAATACATATCGGTAATGGAAAATGCTCAGGAGTTCACAACCTTCGAGGTTGTAGAGGAGTTTCCAAAAGTAAAGGACAGGGTAAAAACTCCAAAAACATGGAGCTCTGCTGGCCTAAAGACTTCTTGAGAAACTGCCTCTGAGATTGGGCACCTGAAATTTATGTTGATGACAGGAGCTTTAGCTTCCTTTGTAGTGAGACCATCAAAGCTGGGTCTGCATCAATATGACCTGGAGGACATGGTTTCTTTTTTTCCTATGAACCTGAAGCAGTAGGGCTGAATTCTCTCTTTATAGGTAAACTGTTGCCACTGGGGGCTAAGTGTCTTGCAGTGTGGACTGTGAAGCCATTTGGTCATCCTCCACTTTTCGTGGTGTTTCTTGCAGCTGCACTGGGAGTTTGGTATTTGCTTCACAAAATACAAGAAGTTCAACTGGGACACAGTGATGGAGGGAGTTCTGTCATGTGTGGTGGGTAAGGGTCTGCAGGAGAATGCACCAACCTGGCTTATATCCCACATAGCTTGCCCCCTTGACCACAGCAATCTGATTCTAAACATTGCCCTTCAACCTGTCCATATAACAAGATGCCTTTACATACAAGCGTATGGGGGCTGCACCATATCAGTCACAAGGCATTTGAAAGCCAATGGCATATCCACATCAGCCCACCACAAATGTTTTAACACACACCTGCACACCACTGCTCTAGGCCGACTACTCATCAGGCTCCAAGTTACTGGCATCTCTGTTCTACACCATTTTCATGAAACCCAGTCAATCAAGGCACTGTTTGGTACATTCATGATCAGCAATAGGACACCTAAAGGTTCTCCAGTGCCACCAGGTGATGGGAATTTCCAAACTTTAATGATATTTATCTAGGCATTTTTCATGGATGAAGTTGAAGGCACTGTGGGTTTCAATTTATTCAGGAACCATTAAATGGAGAAGAAGCTCATTTCAATGAAAGCTCTGGAGAATTCTAACAGGCAAGGCTTCCCAAAGACAGGCTAAAAGGTCACATTAAGCCAGGCATTTGAGGTCTACAATGTGAGGTCCATGTGTGTTTTGACTTGCAACGATGGCTGCCAAGTCTTTAAGAATAAAATCATGTGATGTCCTTCCTGAGATTTCCAGTGCTCTTCGGAAAGCCTCCCTGGGCCTAGATATCAGTTTCCAAGGGCGACTCTCATGCGTGGCCTCCTAAAATCCCAACACAATACATGGCAATACTTCTTTGAGGTCAGTTCCAGAACTCAGTCTCTAAGGGGAATCACATAAGGGCTCAAGCCCAGGTGGACACAGCCATGTCTTCCAACGGCCACAAAAATGACCACAATTAAAACCAAAACACTCCCACATGACACACCTGATGCAAAGACCTTCCTGACTTTCAGGGCAACAGAAGAATCGGTAAGCAAAATGTCCAAAGCAGGGTTTTTCCAATGAGGCATTCCTGGTCTCACTGATATCTGAGCTTTCTGAGACGCTCGCTATTCCCTTCAGCTATCCAGTACATGGCCATGTCACAGAGATTTGAGGTGGTACATATATTTGACACAAAACTATGAGCCTATTCTGGAGAGTGCACACAATTCAGGAAGAAAACAGGAACTTAAGAAGTTAGCAGGTGTTCCTCATCGATAAGTCAAGCCGCAGTCCATTCATGAATTGGGCAGGATGAAAGCTGAGAAGCTTTCTACTAGACAGGACTCACCAATTGATGCATTTTCTTTTCTAATGTCTACAACCAGGGACACAGTGGTATAAACAGACATAGAAACACTCGCCTTGTCAAATGACTTACTAGAAACAGTTCCCTCCAAACCAAACAAACCGCCATTCCTACCTATTCTCAGAATATGAGACAAAACCACAAACCCACACCCACACCCACAAAGACACCTCCTTCCCCCAAGTAGGTCTGTGACTATCCGGAGTGTCCTCTGACTGGTGGGCCATACTATGTTCCAATGAAATGGCCTGTCCTGTCTCAGATCTGGTCTCCTTGGCCAACTCTGTGAAGTTGTCAGGAGCCAGCAGTGAGCCACTACCTACTTTATCAGGAAAAGCCCCTCTTCAGAGCTTTCCTGGTTTTGACCGTCCTCACATCAGTAGGTAGCAAGAATGACTGACTCTGTCCTTGGTAAGTCCAAACAAGTGAGACCACTGGGACTGGGACTGCCTCTTGGTGCCTGGCTTCTTGGATACCAAGTTCAGAGAGTTCCATCAACAAAGAAGTGAGGTGAGGTCACTTCCTTAAGGAACTGAATCAGATCACTGCCTTGGTAACCACTTTGTCCTAACAGTTGCTTCCAAGACTACCATGAGATGGAGGCTGCCCCTACTTTCTGTGACACTTTCACAAGGTAGAATGGTTTATCAACCATAGGCACCTAGGAACAGCTCTCCACACCAACCTGGTTTGGTCCATCTTCTCTACATTAAGAAGAGAGAGGCTGATTCATAAACAACCCTTCATCCTGACCAGGTTGTTTTCCATGGAAGCTGACTTTTGCTCTCTCAGGTCCTTCATAGTTGTCTACATCTTCTCCAGGGATCATTTCTGCATGGACCTTGAGGTTCTCAGGAGGTGGAAGATCCCCTACATTCCTGTATTGTAAGACCAACTCTGTCCCTGCTCTTCTGTAAAGTTAGATTGAGGGAACAGTGTATGGTTAGGGTTAATAATATGTTCAATTTGAATTAGGAATCATTCTGCTGGATGAATAATGGTACTGGGAACCTGCGACATTTATAAGTATATATAGGTGAAATATATGTATGAAACCAGAAATCTAAGTAAGATTTGAAGCGCAGAATGGGGATGGGCCCTTGATTGTGATACTTAGCGTTGAATTATGTTCTGCACAGATGTCTGAGATAGATCGATATACAATGGCATTAGACCCTGTACCTTGGATTATTGAATGTATAAGAGAACATCCAGTCAAAAAGGGATAATGGGTAGGATTAGGAAGATAGTCAGTAGGTTTAAGAAGAAGAGTGAGTATAGGATTTGGAACAAAAGTTCCTTAGCAATAGGGTTTGGATTAGAGTGTGAATGTAAGTGTCAGCACAATTGAAGAGTCAGTCACAATGATGAACTGCGGAAAGTATGTAGGAAAGCTGTTTTAAATAGAGACATTATGAAATCAGGAAAAGTATAAAGTGAGAGATAGGATTAGATATTTTCAACAGGGTTGAGTTTGAATATATAATCTTAGCAAGAAACAAATATGTTGTCACAAATAAGATTGAATTTTGAGAGCATTAGCCAAACTTGATATGGATGGTTTTAGTAATCCATGTTCACTTTACATTTAGGCTTTGGTGCAAACATAAGTGTGACCATTTCTTTTTGTGTCCAGAATATTACTCTGATAAAATGTATATGTAGATCAGATGACATGAGTATTTCTTCCACCATTACTGGGAGCAAAATTTTGAAGACGTATAAATTAGTATTGGGTTTACAAAGAGGTGTACTCTGTGTCTATGAATATAGAGACAATGCATGAATAGACAATAGTGTGAATAAATAATATAACTGGTTCCACTTTAAATAATGGATTGATTTGATATCTGAAAATATATAAGAAATCTTATATTGATATACAATCATTCATTCCAACCAGTTATACATCTAATAGTAATATTAAGGTTATAGTTTATCATGAAGGGTGTGTGAGTTTTGCTTCAAATTTGATTATGGAAATCGAAAATAATATGTTTGGAATGAAGTCTCATGAAAAAACCAGTCAAGAAACATGGAGGATTACATGTGTTCTAAAGCAGAAAATGATTGAAAGTGAAACAAATGCCTATAATTTTGCTAACGTATGGATGAAATATATATCCTATAATGTGCATAAACTGAAGAAATTGTAACATACCAGTGGTGAATAAGAATGAACATCAAAATACACATCATGTCCCATAGGAATCTACTTGCATTGATGACAAACTGGATCAATTATTGTAGAAATATTAGGATTTGTATCCACCATTCACTGAAGTTATTTTTCATTTCTAGGAAAAAAATATGTATTTCAGGTGGATGAATATTTCCGTGAATAATCTTGTGAAATGTTAACTCTAAATCCACATACATGAATATGAATGAATTTAGGGAGTGTATAATAAGACACATATATTTTATATTTTAAAAAAATTTAGTGTGTGTGTGTGTGTATATATATATATATACACACACAGACACACACACACACACACACAGACATTAAAAATTAGCAATACATATGCCAATCGAAATTCACCATGAAATATATATCATCCACAGATCCAAAAATATTCATTTTACTGAACATGGATTTATGTATAATGTTGTTCAACTAGGAAGCTCACCCACAGTTTGAAATTTCAGTTTCAACAGCGTTTAGGCGGAGTGATCTATTCTCACAATTTCTATCTGCCAAGTCAGCCACCTCACAAGAGTGTACCTGTGGTGCCAGGTAGAATTCTATATGTGCATATAAAAATACATGTGCTGAATAGGCTACAGAGAAAGGGAGACAGGAATTCACATATTTGTTTACTTTAAGTACCCATGGAACTATTTCAATTAAAAATTAACTTGAATTATAACACCTACACTTTATCATGCAAAAGCCAAGTCTAACTATACACCATGCCTCCTCTGAAATGCTTGCATTTCTATTCTGTTTGGGTTATTTTACTCCATCATATTAGGATTAGTAGTAAGAGTCTATTAGGGTATGGGTTAGTGTCAGTTATTCAGTATTTCAAATGGAAAATAGGAAAATAAATCCAATGTGTATGCAAATATGTGCTACAAAAAATTCCCACTATCATCCAGAACAATGCCTTGACAATATCTTCGCCCCTAGTAAGACACAATTAGAGAAGAAGAGTTAGAAAATCTGTGAATACATACCTGGAATGGAAAATGTTCAGGAGTTCACAACCTTGGAGGTGGTAGAGGAGTTTCCAAAAGTAAGGGACAGTGTAAACACTCCACAAACATGGAGCTATGCTGGCATTAAGACTTCTTGAGAAACTGCCTCTGAGGTTGGACACTTGAAGAATATGTTGTTGTCAGGAGCTTTAGCTCCCTGTGTACGGAGACCATCAAAGCTGGGTCTGCATCTATGTGACCTGGAGGATATGGTTTCTTATTTTCTAATGAACATGAGAAAGCAGTGATGAATTCTCTCTTTGTAGATAAACTGTGGCCACTGGGGGCTAAGTGTCTCGCTGTGTGGACTTTGAAGCCATTTGGTCATTCTCCAATTTACGTGGTGTTTCTTGCTGCTGCACTGGGTGTTTTGTATTTGCTTCACAACATACAAGGATTTCAAATGGGTCACAGTGCTGGTGGGAGTCCTGTAAGGTGTGGTGGGTCAGGGTCTTCAGGAGAATGCACCAACCAGGCTTCTATCCCACATTTCTTGCTCCCTTGACCATAGCAACCTGATTCTGAACATTGCCCTGAAACCTGTCCATATAACCAGATGCCTTTTCATATAATTTTCTGCTGGCTGCACCAAGTCAGTCACAAGCCATTTGGAAGCCAATGACACACCCACATGGCCACACCACAAATATATTATCAGACAACTGCACACCACTGCTCTAGGCCCACTACTCAGCAGGCTCCAACTTACTGGCATCTGTGTTCCACACCATTTTCAAGAACTCCAGTCAATCAAGGCACTGTCTGGTACACTAATGAGCAGCAATAGGACATCCAATGGTTCTCCAGTGCCACCTGGTCATTGGGAATTTCAAAAATTTCATGGTATTTATCTATCCATTGTTCAAGAATGAAGTTGGAGGCACTTTGGGGTTTTCATTCATCCAAGAACCATTAAATGGTGAGGAAGCTCATTTCAATGAAAGCTCTGGAGAACTCTCACAGGCAAGGCTTTCCAAAGAGTGGTCAAAATGTCATATGCAGACAGGCCCATTGAGGTCTAAAATGTGAGGTTCATGTGTGTTTTGACTCTTAACTATGGCTGCCAAGTCTTTCAGAATAAAATCATGTGATATCCTGGTTGAGATTCTCAGTGCTCTGTCGAAAGCCACCCAGGGCCCAATCTCAGGTTTCAAGGGTGACTCTCATGCGTGGCCTCCTACAATCCCAACACAATTAATGGCAATACTTCTCTGAGGTCAGTTCCAGAACTCAGTCTCGAAGGAGAATCACACCCGAGTTCAAGCCCATGTGGACCCAGTCATCTCTTCCAACCGCCACACAAATGACCACAATTGAAACCAAAACATTCCCACATGACCCTCATCTTCTTCCATATAGACACTCATCATAAACTCTTGCTGGAGGTTTCCATGAGGAGCGCAGCCCAAGGCAATGTCCAAAATATGCACCCTTGCCCGTCATTTGCCTAAAATGAGGGTGGCCTTGACACCCTTCCTGTGAACCAGGAGTGATCAAATAGGCCTGCCTTTAATACTGCTCTGCTTCTCCAATTTGAGGCCAACTGACTGTCAGGTATAGATTCTTTATGTGATTTGGCATCATGGGAGAACCCAAGCACTTCTGCAGGAGTTCAAAGAACTCATTTGACCCAGAGGATCCTATTCTCACTTGATGGAGGTTAGGAACCTAACAGAGGAAGGCAAGAAACTTCATCCACAATGACTGATATTTTTACCATTTTCGTTTTCAATACACACATGGGAACTTTCTTTATATCCATCAGGTGCTGAGAATCTAATCCATAGCCTGACCCAGAGGCAAGCAGCTGATTCAGACACATCCCTTTCGAAAGCAATTAAGCAAAGCACCACAGGTGATGCCCATTCATTTGCATTTAAAAACTGTTTACTTCAGGCTTCAAAAAGGAGTGGCCTGAGGTAAGGACCTTCCTGACATTCAGGGCAACAGAAAAATAGGTAAGCAGAAGGCCCAAAACAGTGTTTCTCCACTGAGACTTTCCTGGTCACACTGATATCTGAGTTTCCTGAGATGCTCGCCATTCCATTCAGCTATCCAGTACATGGCCATGTCACAGAGCTTGGAGGTGTTACATATCTTGGACACAAAACCATGAGCCTATTCTGGGTAGTGGCCAAAATTTAGGAAGAAAACAGGAACTTAGGAAGATAGTAGGGGTTGCCCATCCATAAAGCAACCTGCAGTCCAGTCATAAATTGGGTAGGATGAATGATGGAAAACTTTCTTCTAGACAGGACATATCCATTGATGCATTCTCTTTTCTTATGTCTACAACCACGGACACAGTGAGATACACAGATATAGAAACACTCACCTTGTCAAACGACTTTTTAGAAGCAGTCCACTCCAAAACCAAACAAATCGCCTTTCCTACCTATTCTCAGAACATGAGACAAAACCACAAATTCACACCCACACCCACAAAGGCACTTTCTTCCCCCAATATGTCTGTGACAATCCGGAGTGTCCTCTGACTGTGGACCATATTGTTACCCTGAACTGGCCTGCCCTGTCTCAGATCTGGTCTCCGTGGCCAAATCTGTGAAGTTGTCAGGAGCCAGCGATGACCAACTACCTGTTTTCTTAGGAAAGGACCCTCTTCAGAGCTGTCCTGGCATTTGGCCATTCTCACATCAGTAGGTACCAAAAAAGACTCTCTCTGCCCTTGGTAAAACCAAACATGTGATCCCACTAGGACTGTTACTGGGACTGGCTCTGGATGCCTGGCTTCCTGAATCCCAAGTTCAGAGAGTTCCATCACCAAGTAAGTTAGGTGAAGTCACTTTCTTCATGAAATGAATGAGGTCACTGCCTTGGCAACCACTTTGTCCTAACAGTTGCTGCCAAGGGTCTCATGAGATGGAGGCTGTTCCTACTTTCTGTGACACTGTCACAAGTTAGAATGGTATATCAACCATATGCACCGGGGAACTTCTCTCCATACAGGCCTGCTTTGGTCCATCTTCTCTACATTAAGAAGAGAGAGGCTGATTCAGACACATCCTTTCATCCTGTCCAGGTTCTTTACCATGTCAGAAGACTTTTGCTCTCTTTGGTACTACATAGCTGCCTACAACTTCTCCAAGGATCATTTCTGCATTGACCTTTGAGGTTCTCAACAGGTGGAAGATCCCCTACATTCCTGTATTGTAAGACCAACTCTATCCCTGCTCCTCTGTAAAGGTAGATTGAGGGAACAGCGTATGGTTAGGGTTAATAACAGGTTCGAATTCGGTTGGGAATTATTCTGCGGGATGAATAATGTTATTGGGAACCTGCAAAATTTAAAAGAATATATAGGTGAAATATAAGTTTGAAAACCCAAATCTATGTAAGTTTTGAAGCCCAGAAGTGTATTGGGCCCTTGGGTAGGATACTTAGCTTTGAATTATGTTCTGCACAGATGTCTCTGATTAATCGCTATACAATGGCATAGGACCTTTACCTTGGATGATTGAATGTCGAAGAGAACATGCAGTCAAAAAGGGATAGTCAATAGGATTAAGAAGATAGTCAGTAGGTTTAGAAAGAAGAGTGAGTATAGGATTTGGACAAAAACTTTTTTAGCAATAGGGTTTCGGGTAGAGAGTGAATGTAAATGTCAGCACATGTGAAGAGTCATTCACAATGATGAACTGGGGAAAATATGTAGGAAAGTAAATATCAATTGAGACAAAAGGAAATCAGGCAAAGTATAATGTGAGTTATAGGATTAGACATTTTCAACAGGGTTGAGGTTGAATATATAATCTTAGCAAGAAACAAATATGTAGTCACCAATTGGATTGACATTTGAGAGCATTAGGCAACCTGGACATGGATGTTATTACTAATCCATGCTCACTTTCCATTTAGGCTTTGGTACAATCATAAGTGTGATCTTTGC